>NC_142011.1:87123140-87423140 GCF_049901735.1 Notechis scutatus
ACTTATATTTCTCTGCAAATAACATGCCAGGTCTGAAGGAACAGGCCACTTCGAAGATGAGGAGCGTTCTCATCCATCATTTATCAATGCTGCCTGCTGTCAGGGAGCTGTGGGTACTGTTAAAGCCCTTTACTGTTAAAACTACTATTGCTCTGTCTGTCAAAATCCAAATAAATCTGTGGATAAAGATCAAAGTTAATGCAGCAGGCAGGGAGGGGGCTGAATTCAGATTGGGACTACATTTAGAAGTGTCAATCACATCCTGCATATTCAGTTTGATCAAACATGTTAACTAGCACAGGTACTGAGGTAGCTTTTAATCAATCTGGAGGAAGAAAAAGAGAAAAGAATCAAAAGAGACCTCGGCTGGATGCTGGTTTTCCTTTTAATGACATTCTAATTTCCATGGATCACACCATGTCTGAGCATGTACAGACAGATTTGTGGCAAAGCCTACTGCTATAGGTGGTTGCACTGTCAAGTAGATAACAAAACGAAGAAGAAAAGTCAAGACAGTGGATAAATAACATTCCCCTATTTCAAGATCTGAAATGTTGTTACTGCCATCATAAAACAATAAAACATTTGTGAAAATTGAGCCTACCCAAGGTTATTCTTACTACAGTTAATAAGATTACAATATAGTTTGCACAGATCTGCAGTCCAAAGCATACAATTTATATGAAAGAAGATAGGATAAATGCTCAAGGCATTTCAAAATGTATATTAACATATTGCATAGTTTTTAATTCCTTGTTAAGTTCAGCACCATCAATGAGTAGGTGACCTTAGAAATTTAAATTTCGAACAAATAATTCCTGTCTTTTCAAAAAGTCAAAATAGCTTCCCCAACTTCGTGCCCTGTTGTATTACAATGCCCAAAATTCCCACACAATCTTGGTCCATGTTTGGTAGCCATTATAAAAGTTTTTAGCTTAAATGGACTCCAGGTGGTGGTAGAGGACAGGAAGGCCTGGAGGAACGTTGTCCATGGGGTTGTGATGGGTCGGACACGACTTCACAACTAACAATAACAAATAAAAGTTTTTAATGCAACACATCTGTAGACTACTAGATATGGAAGGAAGATGATTCTACAATTTCAGTTTGAGGAAAATAATAGTGATAGAAGTCCTCAAAAAAGAGCCATCCAGACAGTAAGATGGGTAATACATAAATTTAATGAATAACAATAAATAATAACAATTTACGGATACTCTGCAACAAAAAATGAAGTATTCTATCCAAACCAAACTTGTCTCTCCATGACATATTTTAAATGCAATTGCATTTTGGACAACATTTTAACCACTTTATATTAATTTTGTGCATAAAACCAAACTGATCTTTGCTTACTGGCAAATTTGGCCCTTAAACATCATGAAGACAGGCAAAAGTATTCTCTTTCGGTAGCAGCCCTGTTTATGCTACGCCAATAGGAACAGGAATTTAAAGTCAGCTTAAAAGTTTACTTCTAATTTTCTGGTCCCTATTTTTCAAGATTATTAAAAGGAAGTACAAATTAAGCCTCACCCAGTGCTTCAGACTAAGATAAGGATTTGCAAAGATTTTCTGAGAAGTATAAATTACTGGTTTAAGAAAAAATGCATTTGTTATTTGAGCCAAGGGTTGCCTGGACCTTGAAATAGAAGACCGAGACAAAAAAATAAAGCAGTCCAAATAAAAGCTGTACTTAATTAAAACAATATTTCAATGCATTAATTACAATGGAATGTATTTAATTTTAATTAATTTAAAAGATTTAATTCTCTTATATTTAATAATTCAATAGCAAGTGTGGGAGAGCTCTGGGGCCACACCTGAGACTTTTGAGGAGGTCATGTGGCTTCGTAGCCTCAATTATGGGACTCTGATTTGGAGCTTAGAATACTATACTAAAATATAGTTATGGATCATCACTTAGCTATGGAAGATATTATAGCATGAGTCTGTCTTATCTATTTATCATTTCTATCATCTATATCTTCTCTCCCCCCGCCCCCCATTACAGCTCTTATCACTAACCTAGCTAAGGACAATAAAAATCAAAACTAACACTCCAAAAAACATTGGTAAAGGCTTCATTTCAGGCATATAGTTCCAATTACTTCATTTTAAATGTTCATATGTCCAGACAAGGCTTTCATTGATCGGCTATTATGAGGCATTAAAGTATCTGTTTTAATATGTGCATATGTTGTGAATTTTTGTGAGGAAGATATTGAGTAGATGTGTTCTGAAAATTTCCTGTTCCAGATAATCCAGATAAAGCATTTCCTGTTCCAGATAATCCAGATAATTTTGTAATTGCATGCACCACTGCTGAAGATTTGGAGTGAGCCATTCTAAAGAAAATCAAAACATTTTTTGGGGAAAAATTTCTGGTGTTGGATTGCTTTTTTTTATACATTCAGAAGAAAGCTGCTCCTTAAACAGATATGAATTTACTACTGATTGATTTTAATATATAAGCAAAAAGAAGTAAAATATTAACTAGGTCAAATTATGGCCAGATTTTCCACAAAATTGATAGAAAGCCCATTCATGGAGAGGAAATGAATCCTGGCTTTTAGTTCAGCGATAGATTTTTTTCATCAACATAAAGTAATATTTTTCGGGGCATCCTAAACAGCAGGGTCACAATGGCACCAAAATTAACACCCTTTTAGTGACATTGTGATTCAATTGCTACATCTGTACTGTATTTGCAACACGGTTTTCAACACAAGTATGCGTACTTGAATTGATAATCATGGTACTTGTATTGATAATCATGATGAACTTTCATCATTCAGCACCTTGGCATTATATTTTAAAAGGAAGAGTCTACCTGTCCACAATCCATTTCATACATCTTGCAAATAATACATTTTAAAGATACAATAAAATATGCAGTGTTTAACATATGTCAATATTTTTCAGCCAACCCCCCTCCAAAAAAACACTAGACAGTTCGCCTTCTCTTACATCTTTAGTAAATGGACCTTCTTCAGTCTTATGTTCCTAATAAGGTTTTTTGTTTTATTTCACTAAAATACCACAGAACATAAAAATGATGACTGCCACTCTCACTATAAGCCAATAGATTAAAAAAAAAAAACACATGTCGCAAGGGTAAAGGAGTCCCTGCGGATTTTACTCTGCTAGTCGATGCCGCTTGCAAAAAAACAACAACAACCCGGGACCGGTGACGAAAACACTTCCAACGAACGAGCAGCAGAACGTTTCTGTCGTATTTTGTCGTATTTTGAACTGCTTCGGCTCCCGTAATTCCCCTCCAGCTTCCTACAATACTGTGGAGAGGCTTGTCGAATGACGGCCTAGATATGGAATGGTCGTTTTGGGCAAAGCTGGGTGTCTCAGTCCTCTTTTTCCCTTTGCTGATTCTTTTCGTCCTGCGGTTGGTGAAGCGACGTCCTGTCACTCCTAATGCTGATGTCAAACTCCTGGTGGTTGCCGGTTCTGGTAAGACAAAAAGCTAGGAACGGTTCCATTACCACGGGTTGCTGTGACCATCCGGACTACATTACCCAGAAAGCAAAGCAGCCGCTAACAGCAAGGAGGCGTTCTTGATGCTGGCAGCTGTGCTTGCAAGACATGCTTGGAAATTGTAGTTTCTTCGAAGAAATTTTGCTTGGAATTGGGTGATAATCTGTTTAGAGAGGAATCGGGGGTTCTCCGGCTAATATATCACCGCTCCATTCTTGACTTTAATTCTTAATTTCAATTGCTTAATTCTTCCTTGACAATAATTGTCAATAGCGTGAGATGAGCATGACCCAGGGGTAATCTCAACCTGTATGTCCCCAGGTTTAGACCAACTTTCTGGCTATACCACCCTGGTTCTTTGGTGTAGTTTGATGGAAATGTTATAATGGCATCTTAGTAGAAGTGTCTCTACCTACCTAAGTATTTGAAAAAGAACGTTTAATACAGGTAGTCCTTGACTTACAACAGTTTGTTTAGTGGCAGTTCAAAGTTCAGCACTGAAAAATGTGACTTATGACTGCTCTTCACACTTACAACCATTGCAGCATTCCCCCATGATCATGTGATCAAAATTCAGACATTTGGCAACTGACTCATATTTATGACTTTTGCTGTGTTTTCAGGGTCATGTGATCCCCTTTGGCGACCTTCTGATTAGCAAAGCCACTGGGGAAGCCAGATTCACTTAACAACCAGGTTACTAACTTATCAACGGCAACAATTCACTTAACAGCTGGGGCAGGAAAGGTCGTAAAATGAGGCAAAACTCACTTAACAAATGTCTCACTTGACAATAGAGATTTTGGGCTCCATTGTGGCCACTTTTGAATTCCAGAGTGAGTTCCAGTCTGCTTTTTTTTTTTCTTTGCCCTGCAGCCAAAATTATAAAACAACAAAACTCCTGCCTCTTCCTATTGCCTTTTTCTTGAGGTTGGGAAGCAGGAAAAAAGCAGCTAGCTCTTTTATACTTGATAGTAAAATTTACACATCGTATCAAATATGGTTTATTTGATTTTGATTCAGCATACCTATACCTAGAACTTGTCTTTTGTAAACCATGGTTTATGGTTTAGTTTGATGTCACACTAGGCCAATATAATTTACTCAAACTGGTTAAAACTAATCATAGTTTAGTACTACATGGGCATTCACATGCCTTGTCTCTTTGAATTGGGTTATGTTCTACACCAGGGGTCCCCAACCACCGGGCCCTGGACCGGTACTGGTCCGTGGAACATTTTCTACCGGGCCGCCGGTTTGCTGGGCGCCGCCATCTTGTTTCGATGAGAAAGTGCTTCCGGGTGAGCTTTTCCGGTTGGAAAGCGGCGTTTGGGTCCTGAAGGAATCCTCGCGCCTTAGTTTCATTGAAGGGGGTGGTGGCTTCGAATGAAACTAAGGCGCGAGGATTCGAGCGACCTAAGGCGAGCCGAGCGACCGTCCCGAAGCCATCCCGAAGCCCATCGACAAAGGTACAAAGGAGGAGTTGAAGGTGGCGGGAGAAGAGGGGGACGGCTGGTTGGCCAGTCGCTCAGCTCGCCTTGCCTTGTCATGCGTGCTGATGCCGGTACCGGGCCGCGGATCATTTTGTGATGCCAGTACCGGGCCGTGGCACAAAAAAGGTTGGGGGCCACTGTTCTACACCACCTAGTAGTTGATGGGAAATCTGTTTTGCCACCTCTTGCTTTCTCTTCCTTCCTCTCCCTCCCATACAGTGAAACAAATAGCTAAATTGATCATCCTCTCCATTTCCTTTGGTGCCAGTCATTCTGTTCCATTAGCCCAGGGGTGTCCAAGCCAGGAATTCTGGGAGTTGAAGTCCACAAGTCTTAAAGTTGTCAAGGTTGGACACCCCTGCATTAGCCCAAGACAATGTGTTAGCAAACAGAATTGAAGTAGAAAGGGACAGGTGAGTAACTGGAGACAGTGGCAACTATTACTTGTCTGGTTTTGGTGTTCTAGATAGTGAACCACCAACTAACCAACTACATAGTTTAGCTTGCTGAACAAGCCCTTATGGTTAGTTTACCATTCAGTGATTAAGGAAAGAAAGAATTTGCTTAATTAAGGAAACTGTATTTAAGTTAACTGTGGATAAGTATGGTTTGTAAAATCCAGCCAGCGGTGAGGTTGTACAGAGGTAAATCAACAGAATGAGAAAAATTCTCAGACTAGGTCTGTGGAACTTACAGAAGTTAACTCTGTGTACTTTCAGGAGGACATACAACAGAAATCTTAAGGCTGCTTAATAGCCTCTCCAAGAAATACTGTCCCAGGCACTATGTTTTGGCTGATTCAGATAAGATGAGTGAAGAAAAAATCCGTTCTTTTGAACAAAAAAGAGCTGCAAAATACCCCGATTCCTCGGTGAGTTTTTACACCTATTTGTCTGATTGTTCATATTTTGTTAAATAGTAATGTCACATTTCCTGTTAAAATACTATATGTTTTCCCAATTTGCACTGAAGTTCCATCCCTAAATTTTTCACTTTTCTCATTAACTTGGGAGGCTGCTATGCAGGCCAGAGAAAGCTTCACTATGCATCCAATTCCAGAGGAAAAGAGCTGGCTTTGAGGTAATCTAAGAACACCTGTTTCCTCTAAACATAAACTAACACTATACAGCTGTCTTTCTAGAACAAGAGTGTCCAACCTTGGCAGCTTGTGGATGGTGATGGCTGATTGGGGAATTCTGGAGTTGAAGTCCACAGGTCTTAAAGTTACCAATGTTGGACACCTTTCTTTTAGAACTGTTGGCTCTGCCTAATCCGTACCATCTGCATATATTGGAATGGAATATATCTGATCTCTAGGCCAAATGGAGTGAGGTTTCCTATTTCTTCCCAAGTTCATGAGTAGGGAGCATTTTTTGAAAAGGTTGCTGCTGGGTGACATAAATCCTTTCCTCAAGCTGGGATCCCTTTATGCTTCCACCTTTCACTGTGCAGTGGCGCTTTCCATATCTTGGGGGCTATTTAAAATACTCTCTGAAGCCTAGAAAGTGGGAATGTTTTATAACAAGCTAAGGGTAAAACATCAAACAAACATATTGGGATTACATGCTTGAACCAGACTAGTGATATGTACCCCTGGAGCATGCTTGCTTGAAAACAAATGTCCCTACCCCTGTTCTGAGCTAGACTACTTCTAGCATGGAACATGTGCCAAGGAGAGATGTAGATCTTCTGCTGACTCATCAGGGAGATGTTCTGATGATGTGTGACCTAATGACCTTGGGAGACAGAAGGAAGACCCACGGATGAACTGAGCTGTACGATAAGAACAATAGCAATAGAACTTAGACTTATATACCGATTTACAGCCCTTTCTAAGCAGTTTACATAGTCAGCATATTGCCCCCAACAATCTGGGTTCTCATTTTACTGAGCGATGGAAGACTGAGTCAACCTTGAGCCGGTGAGGATCAAACTGCTGGCAGTCAGTAGAAGTAGCCTTCAATACTGCATTCTAACCACTGTGTTACCATAATTCAGTCCACAGGTGCAGGGGAAAGGCAAGGGAACTATTTTAGAGGGGACACTCCCTAGTTTCCCAGAGATTAAACATAGAGCAAGAGGAAAATACTTTTTTTCAGTCTTGCCAGATTCTGCTTAATGTAACTTTACCATAAAGATAGTGCTGATGCCTCTGGTTGTGCTTCTTGCCTGGACTACCTTATAAGGCTATCAGATATTTTACTATACTAGAAAGCTGACTGCTTGATGAATCTTGGGTCCTCATTTTAAAAAAAAAAAAGATTCCACAAGCCTCATGTGTGCTTGCTTTTATTCTAGCAATAATTTTTTTTTTAAAGTGGCATAGCCTAAGCGTCAGGACAGATTGGTTAAGCATTGGGGGGTTTGCAATGTCTTGCATTGTTGAACTGACCCATGAATAATTTCCATTAATTGCTCATTACACATTTGTCACTGTGTGTTTTAAGATTCTAGAGATAATCCATTAAAATATTCAGATTTTTTCCCCCCTTAAAATTTCCAGACCAAAGTGAAACACTTGACAGGGCTTAAATTGCTCCGGATTTGGGGGTGGGGGGACAGGATGGAGGGACTGTAGCCATAATCTTTTATATGCTTCAATTTGTTTCCCAGTGGTATTTCATTATTCATGGGGAAGTGAAGTGAACTATTGGAAGTATTCCAAACCACAAGCTTGCAATCCTATACACATTTCTTGGAAATAATGTCTCTTTGTACTCAAGTGAGTCCAAGCAGACTATGTAGGATTATTCTCTGGCTCTAATCAAACATCATGATTCACAAGATAAATTAGCATAATGTGCAAACCCAAAAGCACCAGAGCGCCAGAAGAGGGGAGATCACTTTTCAACCTGAAGCAACCCCACATTTGGTTAGGGCTCAACTGTCCTTTTCAGTCATAGCTGTATACCAAAAATATGAGCTAACATAAAGTGAACCCTCTCTTCGGGCTGTATAATATAGAGATGAAAGCCTAGAATGCTCTCCCTCAAATAATGCTTTTCTAGCCTTTCCAACTTCCTTGTTTTGTTCGTTTGGATTACTCACCTTGGAGATACATAGAATATGCCTACACCATAAGCAGAAAATTCCATTTGTGTCTGGCATTATGATGCTTTTCTACTAGCAATAAGATTGGTAGCCACATTTCAAAATTACATTATCCAGCCTGACACTTCATAGAAGTGGTAGACATCTATAATCCACCAACATGACTATTAGCAGATGTTTAGCTTAGACTACTGTAACCTGATAAGTTCCAGATGAATTGGACTCAACTGCTATAATCCTCTGGGCAGCACGTCCTTTGGCCATGCTGGTGAAGACTACATAGACCGATCCAACCCATTTGAAGAGCGAAAGATTGAGGAACTCCTGTGTATATTTATCTAGCAGGCCACTCAAATAGGACGTTACACACACATTTCTAGTTTCGTACCTTATTCAACTCACATCCAAACTTGTTCTCTTTACAGCTTTGCGAGGACTTCTTTCTTACTTGAGTTAATATGGGACATAGCTAATTCCCAATTCTGCTTCTACAGTGAAGATAAACTGAGAAGCTTGGAGGTGGGTGGATTGAAGATCCACACACACACGCACAAATAATCGCTTTCAGTGTAGAATTATAGAAAAACATACTGTTTTCATTTATTTTTATTTTTGTAAATAACCCAGTAGCCACACAGTGAGATAGGTGGCAAATAAATGTAACAAACAAATCAAACATCAGAAAGAAGAATGGTGTTTCTTAACTGATAGATGGCTTATTATGTGTATATTATTGTGTGTTCTTTTCAGTTTGAGCTATCAAAAGGCCAAGAACATGAAAGCCATGTTTCTATTGGACTGACTTCTAAAGTTTCCATTTTTACTGAAACATTTTTGTGTTTGCTTTCTGTTGAGCAGGCATTGTCTCTGACAATTGTCTTTTGTAAGATTTTGTACTGCATGAGACTGCTTTCCTGCTGCTACCCCAGTTCCTTGTCTAATCTAATTACTTGTCAAATTCTAAGGATTGTGATCCTGATGAGAACTTAAATAATTGATCCTTATTACATTTCTTTCTCAGATATAAAAAACATGGAGGTTTTGTTCCCTTTGAGGTACTGGAGGTTTTTGTTTTTTTCTCTCTTTGTTTGGAGCCCTGTATTTTCCTGCACGGAAGCAGTCGTCCTCCTCCTCCTCCTCTTACTACTACTACTACTACTACTACTACTACTACTACTACTAATAATAATAATAATAATAATAATAAGCCTATCCCAGGTCCTTGGTAAGGACTCGATAGGTAAACAAAAATGCCAAACCCAGTCTAAACATCTGGCTGACTGTTCGATTAATAACAACAACAACAACAACAACAACAATAATAATAATAAAGAATAGTATCCGAATCACATAAATAGATGAAAATGTAGGTTTCAGAATATTTAGATTATTGCTATACAAGAGGCAGTGTAATCTAGCATCTTGCATTTGACAGTAGTCAAGCAGTTGCTGTGTGTGAGTTGGGTGGTTACGTGTATAAATTTGTTAAATAAATAAATAAACAAGTTCAGGAAGACAGATGGGCATTAGTCACTTCCATAATTGCTGAACAGCAACTGATACTTAAAGCATGCTGCTTGTGATTCTAGAAATCCACATCATCAAGATTAGTAGCTATTGATAGCAATCTAATTCATGGAAATCTAATCTAGTCTTTTGTGTGAAAGGAGATGAAATATGTCTTCTAAAGATAAGATATCCCACATATGGGATTGCATTTCCAATCATGAACTTTGTTTAAACTGCTATTGCATTGAGTGAGAACATGAATTAATTAAATTGTCTTTTAATCATTTGGGCAACAAAATTAAGTAGAAAACTCATATTTGGTGTTCAGGACAGTGGACTACCCTTTCTAGTGTATGAAAGATAGCAATAGCATTAGACTTCTGTACCGCTTCACAGTGTTTTACAGCCCTCTCTTAGAGGTTTACAGAATCAGCATATTGCCCTCAACAATCTGAGTCCTCATTTTACCAACCTCAAAAGGATGGAAAATTGAGTCAAGCTTGAGCCGGTGTGAACGGAGCTGCCAAACTGCTTGCTGGCAGCCAGCAATCAGCAGAAGTAGCCTGCAGTACTTGCATTCTAACCACTATGCCGCCACAGCTCGAGATATTCAACCTAGTTTGATATCTTACTTTTAATCTTTGCTTTAGAAGAGAATATTTGTAGCTCAGGGTTGAACTGTGGAGTTTTTGGCTCGGATTGCTTGGTACCCAAACCACCAAGCTCAGAGGGCACCAAGGACCTCACAATCTTTGCTTTGGATCCGTGTTTACAAAAGTGACACTGGACTTAGGAAATAAGGATTTTATAGCATTTTCTTTCTCATCAGTATTTCTACATCTTCCATTCATTTTGTTTAGGACAACATTCCAATGATCAAGTGTTTTTAGATTAAGCACAAAGAAAAAAGACTTTGGATATAAATAAGAGCCAATCACCAAGGCATCTTGGATTTCTTGGTGACTTTAAAGAAAGACTAGATCATATACTGAAAAAGGGGTAAAGGCCAATGGCTCACAGAGTTCAAGATACTAATGGATCTGGTGTGAACCCTGAATATCTGACTGATAATGTATCTTAATTTTCTTGCTTTCTTACTTTGCTATATGTCATCCTTCTTTGTTTAGTTTTTTATCACTTTGTTTTCTTTGCCTCTCTCTCTTATTCTCCTTTCTTATCCGGCTTGCACTGCCTGTTCCTTCTTCATGCCCCTTCGCTATTGGTGTTCTTTTTGCTTCTGTTTTTCAAATTTCCTAGGGTTTGTTTGTTTTTTTCTTGTCCTTTTCCCAACCCACAAAATTTTGGGACCTGTCCCTGAATTTGAGTCTCAGTGTCATAGCACCCTCTACTGATCATGAAATAAGTTACTGCTGTAAATAATGTGTACACATTCTGATTTTAAATCCGTGGAAGCTGTGAATTTGTGTGGGGAGAGTGGAGAGTAGAAAATGAAGGCGAAAGATTCTTGATTCAAACTTGATCACATGTGCATGCAGGTTTCTTGAGGGCCGCACAGGTGGGTGTAGGTTTCTTAAGGGAGTAATAAAGAACCAGTTTGCCACTACATTCTCCTGAAATGTTTTTTTTTTTCAACTTCCCTATCTAGTCTTCAGTGCTGCTAATTACCAGTCCAAGTAGCAACTAAATCTAATCCTGTTTAGCATTGTCAGTCAATTATACTGTAGTTGGCTACATGCTGCCACCTGCAGTAAGCTGGGGGGGATAAATTACTTTTGAAATTATTTTTAAACCCAAACAGAAGTGAAGTAGTAACATGTGAAAACTACTTCATAATATGAATGCAAGGAATGTGTGAGGAATGTTTGTGTGAGGAATGTGTGAATTTTTTTTTTAATTTAAAACGATTGGGTTGTTTTTGGCCTAAACCCACCCATTTTTGAGTATAGCCTTTGGACTGCCACAAAAGCTAACACAGCCTCTTTTCCATGGGAATCAATATTGAAAGCAATTTAATGTCAAATAATCAAAATAGAATTGTATAATTATAAATGCAACGTTCAGTTGATACAAGTAGTCCTTGACTTACGACTGGTCACTTAGTGTTATACAAAATTATGAAGGACCCCCGTAAAAGCTACTTACAACTCAATTCTGAAGTTATCATATCCAGGAACTTTCCCAGTGGTCATATGATTGCATTTTCGCCCTCAGCAACTGGCGCTTGTTCACAGCTGTTTGTGACATTTTTCCAGAAGTTGATGTTTACTTCTAGTTTCTGAAAAAAAAATGCCCCATAACAACCATCACTAAAAAGGTTGTAAAATTGAGTCCAGTTATGTGATGACCCACTTTACGATTATCACAACTTACGACTGTATTTGCCAGTCTCATTTATGGTTGTAACTCAAGGACTATGTATTTTACCTCTAAAAAGAACGAAAACATAAATAACAATCCCAAAAAGATACATTTTATGCAAGGCGCTATCTCCGACGTCTAATGTTGATAGTCTCTAAGTACCTTCTGTAGGAAGGACAACTTAATGAGTCATGTTTTCCTTTGACCAGCTGGAAATGATGTAGACAGAAGACCAGAGATCTGTCTCATGGAGCTATCAGCTCTGTGATAGTTATTCAATTTCCTTGGGAACTTCCCTAGGCTAGATCTTGGGTAGTAAAAGATGATGGTTTTGTGGTTTCATCTGACAGTTATTATTATACGCTTGATTCGTTGTAAGTCTGATTGCAAAGATACAGCATGTGTTTTGATGTGGTTCTGTTTTGTACTTATGAAACAAAACAAAACTAAGATTAAACATTAATGCAAGTAATATTCAAAGCTTGACAGGTACTTCTAAGAGGGTATGAACTCAGAAGATGTAATTTCATATTTTTAACCCAGAAATAGACTGAGAGATACAGTGGTCTAGAGGTGAAGACGCTCGCCTCACAATTAGGAGGCTGAAAGATCAATCTTTGGCAATGATACATTTTTTTCTATCAGGGCATAAAGAGAAAATATCTGCTGCGAACTCCGTATAGGCATTAGGAAGGGCATCTGGCCAGTAAACACACAGCTCCAGTTGCCTCCACCCCAATAAAAGGGTCATAAAAACCCAAGTGGACTAAAGGTAGAATCTATAGACAGTTATTTGTAATAACTTATAGACAGTTATTTATCTCAACAAGATCCTAAACTCCCATTTTAAAATAAATGCTCATGGATTTGGATGGGTAGATGCACAAACAGACATGAATATAGGTATGGGGGAGAGAGAGAGAAGAGGCTGCTGAAATGAAGACAATTCAAGGTTGTCGTTTTTTAATTCAAGAGCTTTTTTTGCTGAAAGACTGAATTCAGTTCTGAAAACAAATTCTTAAGCTCAGTGTCTGATCAGAGAGAATCAAATACCTTGATTTTAAGTATGTGTCTTTGGATGATTTGGGGATTTTTACGAAGAAAAGGCTGGAGTCTTACTAACAGTTATCCACCAGGTGGGGCACTTGATCTAGTGCTACATCATAGGATATGCCAACCTTCCCAAAATCACTCAAAAGTGTCTTGTTTTTAGTAACCTGGAGAGGCTGGTTGCATGCTAACTACAGGAAAGATCACAGCCTCCATGGCCCTACAGAAAATGAAATAGTCTATCAGGAAAACAAACATAACTTCCTGCCCAGGAAGCTGTGGGAGTTACTGTAATAAGTTTCTGCGAAACAAATCATAGAGTTGGAAGGGACTTTGGTGCAGGATATTTTTTTTTAACCTATGGAAATTAAGCAAACAGCAGGATATACCAGCCTGGCCACTCCTGGTAGAGATAATACTGGTAGTTGCAAATGAGCCATTAAATATAAGATTGGTCTGTGCTGCCTAGCTCTATATTTCTCAAGGTCTTACCAAAAAGTTTTTCCTGAATGCTGCTTTGAAGAAAGAAAAAGTCTTGGTAACAAGAAATTCAGCATGTATTGTTATTTTAGCGATAGGAAGGCTTGTTTCTTTTTCAAAGAATTTACCTTCGAACTGGAAAGGTTGTCTGAAATTAGCTGAGATTCTTTCCATGTTTTTTGGGAGGGCGGGGAGGGGATCTTAAATGTGGATTCTTCCTCCTTCGGTTTTTTTTGCAGAATTATCTCCCGTGGCTCATGACAATTGGGTGTTGGAATGCAGCGAAAATAAGCAAGAGCCAGTACAAGTTGGAATGTCTTCTTTATCTATCACTGTTTATATAGCCAAGAGTGATCAATGTCTGGAATACTCTACCTGACTCTGTGGTTTCTTCCCCAAACCCCAAAAACTTTAACCTTAGACTGTCTACTATTGACCTCACCCCTTTCCTAAGAGGTCTGTAGGGGGCGTGCATAAGCACACCAACGGGCCTACCGTCCCTGTCCTATTGTTTCCTTTATTTTTCTTATATGTACCCATTTCATGTATTCATAACTATGTATATACTTACACCTATTATCTTGTAAGTGATTGACAAATCAAAATAAATAAATAAATAAAATAAAAGAGTGTTACAGTACAGGAAATAATGTTTAGTACACCCGAATGATTCTTATCTGCAAATCTGTCAAATCTCCCTAGGAATTACAGTTTGCCCTCCATCGCATTCCCAGAAGTCGAGAGGTCCGTCAGTCCTGGAGCTCTTCACTGCTAACCACCATTCGTTCCTTATTTTATTCTCTTCCTTTGGCCTTCAGGCTCAACCCAGATGTGGTACGTAAAGTCACTAGTGTAATGAAACAGTAAAGAAACTAGCCAATTTCAAAAGATGTGGCTACTTGAAAATAACAGATCTTTGGTACAGGTAGTCCTCAATTTACGACCATTAATTGAGCCCAACATTTATGTTAAGTGAGAAATTTGTTAAATGAGTTTTGCCCCATTTTACGACTTTCTTTGCCACATTTGTTAAGTGAACCACTGCAGTTGTTAATCACATGGTTGTTAAGTGAATGTGGTTTCCCCATTGACGTTCCTTTATCAGAAGGTCACAAAAGACAATTACATGAACACTGTAACGGTCATAAATGTGAGTCAGTTGTCAAGCATTCAAAAATAAATTATGTGACCATGTGGATGCTAAAACAGTTGTAAGTGTGAAAAACGGTCATAAGTCACTTTTTTCAGAGATGTTGTAACTTTGAACCATCACTAAATGAACTGTTGTAAGTCGAGGACTACCTGTACTTATATGCATATATTTAGGACTGATTTTTTTGGGGCAGGATTTCCTTGACTGCTGTATTTCGGGCAGTGTGAACCATAGTTTGTCATGACAAATACTAAATCTGTACAGATCTTGGATTCATGCACAATTGCCACTGCTGTCTCCCCCTCCTTTTTTTAAAAAAAAAAAACAAATTTTATTCAGTTTTTGACATAAAAACAAAAAGCTCTTTTTAGTGGACAACATATTTCCGGGTCATCACTTTTACATACAAATATGACAACAGTTATACATTCATATATGCATACTTAATTCTATTATTACCTTTTCCATTCCAAATTTTCAGTAAGGAGAGAAATAAACAAAATAATCCTAGTCTCTTACATTAATCTCAATCAAAACATGTTGAAATTCTGATTTAAAAAGACATAATATGACAAATATACATTAGGGCATTGGCTTGTTACAGAGATGGTTTCATTTAATTAGTATTGACTCTATTAAGTTTTCATCAAAGGAGAAATAGTTTGGAAAATCAAACAGAGAGCGTTACTAAGATAGGTGGAGAAGTTTAAAGAGTAGTAATTTAATTCTTTCTTAAAACAATATTTCGTTTACAAGAGAATATTCTTGTGGCAGATGCAAGGAATAGTGACAAAGTTTGCTCATTGGTAACAGTTTAACTTTTGTGCATTTTTTTTTTCATTTGCAATAACTGCCAAAAAAAAAAAAAGAACAACCTCAGAACAGTTTGCCAAATGTTACATGGACTTTGCACTGAAAAAATCTATTTTATAATTTTAAGAGGTATATAGCCACACAGTAAATCTATATCTGTCGTTGCGGTAAATCACAGGTTTATCAAATTATTTTCACTTCAGTTAGTGTGTCAATCACACTCGGGACCTAGCTTTAAATAGATAATGCACTGCTTTGTGAGCTGGATGTGCTAGACGTCAATCTGAGCTACAGTTCATAATCCAGAATTAAATTTCTCTTCAACTATACTCTTTCAGGAGTGGGGAATCTATAGTTCTCCAGATGTTCTGGCACTGTTGTTTCTAATATCCCTAATAGCCATGTTGTCTGGGACTGATAAGAGTTGCAGTTGAGGCATATCAGGAGAATGCAGGCCGACTACTCCACAGAACCTCTCTATAGTTTAGATGGTAATTGTTGAGTGATGGGAAGAAAAACAGCAAGCAGAATCCAAACCACATCTGCTTCATTCATACTTCCCAGTTGAATGGATGATTAAGGGCAAGGGTTGACTTCTGAACGAAACTGAAACTACTTTCTTTCTTCTCCAAAAACTAATTGCCTGACATTTTTATGATTGTAGGACAGCCAGAGTTACCCTGAGATAAGATGGGTGGCCAATAAATTTTGTAAATAAATAAATCAGGGGTGTCAAACTCGATTTCATTGAGGGCCGCATCACGGTTATGTTTGATTTCGGGGGGCGGGGAGGCATGGCCAGGGTAGGTGTGGCCAGTTTGACAACACTCGTGTTGGGGGAGGGGTGAGTGCTCTGCAAATGAAAATGGGCTCCCAAGCTCCGTTTTCAGCTGTGACGGCCTCCTGCAATCCTCTGCCAGCCAAAACGGAGCCCGGGAGGGCCACGTGCTTCCCTCCCAAGCTCCGTTTTGGCTGGCAGAGGCACTGCGGGCCAGTCCTTTGCTGTCTCCAGGACAGCCCCGTGGGCCAGATCTAAGCACCCCATGGGCTAGATCCGGCCTGCGGATCTGAGTTTGATACCCCAGAAATAAATAAATAAATAGATAATAGTTTCTCCTAAGAGCAATAGAACAGAGTTCCCCAACCTTTCCAGCTTTGCAGACTGGTGAGGGGAAAGGGGGTGGTTGTACGCAAGCAGCGGGGCCATCACTTCCGCGGCCGGTTCCAAATGGCTCAAGGCCTGATAGTGGGCTGTGGCCCAGGGGTTGGGGACCCCTGCAATACAAGATAACTATAGTGAGAGCCTTGACAAGGACCATATTCCTTCCTCCTCACCTCTGACCTTTAGAAGAGGGAGAGATCTCTCTTTCCAATTATTTGAAGTAATTCGTACAAGAGGAATTTAAAATTAACCCAAAGGACTTTATGCAGCCCAAGACACGTCCAGCTTGACGTGCCCATCCCCACAATTCCTCCTTTGCTTTCTCTTTCGTCTATTGGAACTGCTAGATTAGGAAATAATGCCTCTGTTCCAGGAGGCGATATCCTTCAGCTAACGATCTTTGATTAAAAAGAAATCATTAATCTGATTTGCCTCGTGAGAGACATTACCCACTTCCTTTGAACCGAGTCTCTGGAGACAAGGTCTCACAATAATGGAACGAGAGACTTTGCAACATTTGATCATACTTTCCCCAAATCATTTGCTGCATTAACTGTGTTTTCTTTAATCTCATTATCATACAGTTTATCAGAATCAGACCAGAGTACTAGCTTTGATCTTAAAGCAGCCTCCGCAGCCTCATATATTAATCTGCCTTTGGGTGAGAGTGTGTTTACAGAGCCACTAAGCACCACATTCTTGGCAGACCCCCAGGTCCCGTGGGTTTGCAAGCCTTTGGAGGAGAGGAACAAAAAGTTGGTGCTGAGTTGACAACATTTGTCAGAGATGCCTTCCAGGGAATTCAACAATTAAATGTTTAAAATGGGAAGTACTGAGAAAACCAACAGACAAACCCAAAATTACATTAGCTGCCATGATGGAATTTATGGAGCGTTTCTGGCATTAATCAGTGGAGGCAGGATCATTTTCCTGTTCATGTTTCTACAATATTGTTAATAAACAACAATGTAGGATTTTTGGAATGTTTTTAAGGAGTTCCTTGTATAGAATAACAACTGATCTTGCAAATTCTTGAGTCCTCCCAAACTGCTTTTTAACTGCAGCTGAGAAACCCTAGGAACTTGAGAAATGTTGGAAGGAGATAATAAATTAATTTTTCCATTGCTTTCACCTTTTAGGAACTGGGGGCAGAAAGCACAGGCCATCAGTTTGAGCTTTGCTGGTGGACTAAGATAATTACATAAAGATAACCGCTAAAGTAGGCTGTTGCACCACCATGTTTGCATTCCAAGCACAATAGATTAGCAACATTTAATGCTGTAAAGAAGATGGGTATGCCTAGTATTTATTTGTGTGTTATTTTTCAATTTTAATTTCAATGCTTTAAGCTTTTCAATCACATTATGGCTTAGTACAATCTATGAGCCCATCCAACAGTTGCCCCCAAATTACCTTTGCATTGCAACATGGTGGCCCAGGTCTTTATACGTAATTGTTTGTTCTTTCTTATGTCAATAAAGTAACCAAGAGTGCTAAAGTGATATACCAAGCTATTTTACTAGCCCGTGTTCTCCCTTGCTCCATTCTTCACCATTTGTAGTTTAACAGAAAGAAGGGGGAGTGAAAGGAAGGACCTTTGAGAGCTGTATGCAACGAAATTTCATTTTAATGTATGCAGATTAGTGTACGTTCAAAGTGACAATAAAGTTAGTCTAAGTTCTAAGTCTAAGAAAGAAGATAAGGACGAAAACAAACCTTTCTGTTTTGCTGCCTGATAATCAAGAGACCAATCATTTTTCAGTAATTGAGATCTATCTTGGCACAGAAGATAGATCTCAGGAGGTTTTTTTATTATTATTATTTTTAAAAAAACCTAGAAAAATCTCATCAGAATTGTACCAAAAATAAGATTGGGTTTACTTTTAAAATTAATTTCCTGGGTAGCCAAAGGTTCTTTTCTCTTCATTTCTGGAGGCACCAGGATGAAATATCCGCTTTTCAATGAAGCAGGTGCTGCTGTAATTACAAAGGGTTTTTTTAAGCTTAGAAAGATTTTAAAAATCCCCCCAGCCACTTTATAAATGTTAGAAAAAAAATGCCATCTCCACCTGTTCCTGCCATATTTTGTTTCCTGGGAGGGGCAAATCCTAGCTAGGTGGATTTCATTTTGACTTCGTGTTCATCCTGCTGTGGATGTGCTAACAGTACACATCCCACTTCTCTCCAGACATGATTTGGTGTAGAATTACTTTTAAATTCTTTTCTGGAGCCAGACTAGGCTCCAGAGAGTGAAGCAAGAAGTAGAAGAACCAGTGCTGTACGAAAGACTGTGTGCTTAAAATTTTGGCTGTCTAGATGCTTTGATGACATTTTTAATCATCTCAAGGGATCAATTCTACTTCTTCTGTTTTCTTTTGTCTAATTCTTCCTGTTCCATTGCAATGCCTGAGTAACAACTTAGGCATGCATGGTGAGAGGCAGAAATGGCCTAGAAGCCAGGATGGTGGTGATATGATGGTGATGATGATGATATAATCCTTATACTTAACATTTAACATATTTTAAAAAGATCCTAAATATAATATGAGTCAACTTTGTTATGACAGCTTTGGAAGCTAGGCCAAACTATAATCCCCACAAATGAGTAGACACAGTTGGATGTCAGAGGAAAAGATACTTGGCTGTAGGCCTCCACATAGGTTTGTAATTTAGGCAAAATTTAAATTTAGGGCTTTCTATCTCTTAGTCTTTGTGTGCTTAATTTATTTAATAATTTTAAAAAAAATCCTTTCCATTTAGGAAATTGCTCCACACACATAGAGACCTCTAATGTCCTCTTTTCTTCAAAAGAGTTTTTGAAATAACAAGTGTATGTTTGCCATTCAATTTGCTAAAATACAAGAAAAGGTATTTTACTTGATTCTAATTTTCAGAGTTTCTCCTAGAAAAGTTTTAAAGTTTCTCAAAACTCTCTTCAGAGTTTTCCCATCTTATATATCAGGAAAAAAAAGTCTGGTAACACCTTTTCAGAATAACACAATTATGTTTTTTAATCAAATGGGTTAGTCTGAAAAGGTGCTATCAGATTCCTTCTAATTTTTCTCCTCCTACAATGTCTGCCTTCGGTAAGTGAAAGAGTAATAAAGTAAGATTAGTGATAAAGTAAGGATTACATTTCGTCCTCTAAACTTTTGGGTTTCAGACTTGTTTACAACCATATAGGTAGAAATAGCCAGCTGACTTGAGTCAGACAGCAATAATGATGATCAAGAATGCAGCCAAGTCATTCAGGCCACATGATTACTATATATCTTAAAAATGTCAGATTAGATATTATAAAATGGAAAGTTAAGGCAGGCATCCCCATATTTTTATATCCTACTTTTGGAGGTAAATAAGCTACATGCCAAATTCATGTGCTAACAATCACTGTCACAGCTATGTTTTGTTACAGAAACACTCAGACAGCAGAACTATATTAAAAGAGATCTTTATTTCACTTAGCTAAGACTTTCCATTCTCTCTCCAGCTTTCAAAATGTCTTAAGTTCATGGCACTTCAGTAGCGTGCTAGAACAGATAATGTGGCATTGTTCCTTTCTGTTACAATTCACATTAGGGTGTCCTTTCTTTTTAGTGGTAGGGTAAGACCAATACAATAAGTTATATTCCAATATATTTGCACATTCATGTGTCACATTTCTATTTTTTTTCCACATAAATACCTTAGATAGGCTGATTTTTTTTCAGTTGAAAAACAAATAACAATTGCACATAGACTTATATATTATTTCAGCGTGCTTTACAGCCCTCTGAGTGGTTTTTATAGAGTCAGCATATTGCCCCCAACGATCTGGGCCCTCATTTTACCGAAGGATAGAAGGCTGAATCAACCTTGAGCCAGTGAGGATCGAACTGCTGGCAGCTGGCAGTCAGCAGACTAGTACTGTGTTCTAACCACTGCGACACAACGCCTCTTGATTATATATATTTATTAAAAGGAATGCCATGTGTGAGATTCTTCCCAGAACATTTGGGCAATACTTAAGTTTTAGATTTCTTTTTCCACATGGGGGCAGGGGCAAGTTGTACTTTTTTTGAGAATACACATTTGATGTGTACAATCAAATAATTTTGTATTTATAAATCTTGTAACTGTAATTTTAATCATATTTTTATCTAATGCATGGATTTTCTCTGACATAACTTGATTTTTTTCCCCCCGTAACAGAAAAAAAAATATATTTTTACTAACATGCAACGTTTTGGCAGTAGTAGCCCAAGAGGTAAAGGAAAATCATCTGCCATTTCCTCCTGTTGCTTTTCCCTACGACCTTTGGCAGACCCATCACTATGATGCCTGGGTCAGGCCAGCCAGCTGATCCCCTTATCATGTCTCTGGAGAATATCTTCAAAATAACTCATTGTGAGGTTGCTGTAGTCTGCACAAAGTAGATTGCGACCTTCTAATGATTGTTGCTCTTACATTCGTGTCACAGTGACACATATTGTGTGATCTGCTATGGTAGCAAGGCACTCGGGATTTTTCCACATTTTAGAAACAAAAGCATCTTTTCCAGATGTCTTCAGGAACTTAACAATTTCAGTTTGGGCTGGAATCCAACACCTGACTTCTTCCATTGCCTGAAATTGGGAGTCTATTAAATTGATTGCCAGTACTTTACTATGAGACAATGGCATATAACAAAATGAAAAATAACACATTCCTAATATCTAAACTTATTACACAAAACCTGGACATGCAATCTTATCTATTGAGTAAAATAGATATTTTTCCTCTGTTGAGGAAAAATAGACATCCCAGGATCCTTTGTAGAGTTAGAAAATTATGGCTAAATCAGTGTAGGTTCTTGATTAAGTCAAAAACCTGGCAAAAGCTGACATAGCATGATACTTTCAGCAAAGATGTCAGCCAGCACAAGAAGTTTATTTTATTTTTATTTTATTTTATTTTATTTATTTGTTTGTCAAACATGTACACGATAACAAGTATAGGGATGAACATAAACAAGAACAAAGGAAGTAAATACAGATAAACGGGGACAGTAAGACAGGGATGGTAGGCATGCTGGTGCGCTTATGCATGCCCTCTTTAAGGACCTCTTAGGAATGGGGTGAGGTCCATGGTAGACAGTTTGAGATTGAAGCTGTGAGGGGTTGAGGCTGTAACAATGGAGTTGGATAGGGCGTTCCAGGCGTTGACCACTCTGTTGCTGAAGTCGTATTTTCTGCACTCGAGTTTGGAGCGGTTTACCTTGAGTTTGTATCAATAGTTTGTCTATGTATTATTGTGATTGAAGTTGAAAAAGTTGTTGACAGGCAAGAAGTTATAGCAGACAATTTTGTGAGCTATGCTTAGATTAGACCACAGGTGGCACAGTTCTAGATTGTCCAGATTTGGTTTCTTCACATAGAAATTCCTTCAAATGTACTGGGCACGTTTGTGGCAATAATAAGATATTGGTAATTTTGACAAAACATTCCTATAGACTAAAGGAAACGGTGAATAATTTTATTCATTATGTTTAGAGGATCTATATTCCACTTTTCTGTTAATAAATGATTCTCAAATCCTTTAGTGCAAAAACGGAAATCACTATAATAAACATAAGGCACTAAAACTTACCCTCTGTTAAATAGGCAAGGCCTTCTATAGCAACTTAAATAAAGCATATTTTTTTTTTGCCTGCTAATAAAAGGATCACAGTGGAAGCTATTTTACATTCCCTTATCAGGGAATTTGGGAACCAATGTTGAACATTACTTAGAACTATAGTTCATTTTGTCCTGGAGAAAATCTGTCTATGAGATCATTAAAATTTAACTCTGACTTGGTTGCAGATAATCACAAGTCATCTATCTATCTATCTATCTATCTATCTATCTATCTATCTATCTATCTATCTATCTATCTATCTATCTATCTATCTATCTATCTATCTATCTATCTGATAAAGCTCAGATATTTAATGTTGAAAGATACAACCAGTTCATAGTCATTCTTATATCTTACTCAGTTTCTTCATAATAATAATTATATAGTGTTTCTATTTTGACAGGGACCAGGGTTGAATTTTTATTTGACTATTTTAATGCTGAACTTCTTCTGAACCATTTAACCCGGTGCTACCATTTCAAGCACCCCTGTAGCACACACAAATATGACTAACTGCAATTCTGTGTGTGGTTTTGGCTCATTACCTCCCAGTACTTCCCTGCCGCCCCATGCTGTTTCAACTGGTTTTGTACAGTGCTCTCCTGAAGTACAGAGAAGGGAAGGCAATGATACAATCTCCAGAATTCAGAAAGTACACAGTGTGGCTAACAATTTTCTAAGCAAGGATATCTGATCATGTAAGAGTGAGCTGTGTGTTCTTTGTTTTGTCAATAATGGAGAGTGCATTCTTTTGAATGTTTGGTTTGGAAATATTTAGGCTTCCTTTGGCTAGATATTTTTTTAAGGGGAGGAGGGAGCAAGAATATAATTTTTCTAAGCGTGGTCATAGTGAACCCAGCAACTGTGAATTGATTAGCCAAGAAGTGGGGAGATACAGTATAGTAGTAAGATGCTTTTCTATCTCCATAGTGTTCCTTTGGGGTCTGGGACACTGCATTTTGCCTAGTGTTCTAATGTGTGACAGAAAGGAAGATTCCTCTAAAACCCAACCAGTCTCTCCTCTTAGGCTTGTACCAAGTTCCTCTCCTTGTCCCTTGAGCATGAACTTTTAGAGTGGGATACTGTGAGTAGCATGTTTTTTGGCTTCAGGTACCAGGCTTGGCAATGGTAATGTGCATGACTGAAAAGAAAATACTACATTAAAACAGTCCTTAATTTTATACATTTGACCATACCCAGAGAACATGATCCTTTCTGGCTAAGAGCAATTGGTAGTTTAATACAGTGGTCCCCAACCTTTTTGTACCAGGGACCAGTTTCAAGCAGAAACACTTTTTCAAGGACCGGGGGAGTCCAAGTTTGGTGGTTTGCTTGCAGACGTTTCATTACCTGACTAGGTAACATCTGATGTTGTTACCTAGTCAGGTAATAAACGCCTGCCAGCAAACCACCAAGTTCAGGGAGCGCCCGGCCCTGCCTCCCTCAGCCCCATCCCTCAGGTGTCTCCCTCCCTCCCGCAGGTGTCTGCCTCCTCCTCAGGTGTCTGCCTCTCTCTCTCAGTCGCTCTCGCTGCTCCACCAGCCCAGGAAGAAACTGCTTCAAAGAAGCCGGGGCGGGTGGTGGCTTTTCCTGTCGCCGCAGCTCCTCCGAGCGCCCGTTTACCCCACCCCCGCCGCGCGCTGCGTTCAATCCACAGTGCTCCGTTCTGCCTGCCTGCCTTCTTCGTTTCGGAGCAGGTTCGGCTGATAAAAAGAGGCGAATAGTTATTATTCTCACCAGAAACGAAGAAGGCAGGCAGGCAGGCAGAACGGAGCACTGTGGATTGAACCGCGCGCGGGCGGGCGGGATGGGGGTGAACGGGCGCTTCGGATGAGCTGCGGCCACCCCACCCCCCAGCTTCTTTGAAGCAGTTTCTTCCTGGGCTGGTGGAGCAGCGAGAGAGCGACTGAGAGAGGAATGAGGCGGGAGGAAACCGAAGCCGCTGAGCCAGAGAGCAGGACAGGCTTTGGTTGCTTCCTCCCTCCCCTTCTCTCATTTGTGTCCTTGATCCCCGATCCCAGCAGCATTCACCGAAGGCGAAGAAAGCTGCCATTTTTTAAATTTTTTTTTATTTGCGGCCCGGTACAGAGTGCTCCACGGACCGGGACCGGTCCGCGGCCCGGTGGTTGAGGACCCCTGGTTTAATACATGTAGAAGGCCCCAGCTTTGGGAAGAGTGCAACAAAGCCAAAGTTGGCTATCTTTACAGCATGACTTATTAAGTATTAAAGCTTCCTCATCTGACTTATACCTACATTTGCTCTGACTTGTATTCAGCTGTTGAGTTTTTCCCTAAGCAATC
Organism: Notechis scutatus; assembly: GCF_049901735.1. Classification (NCBI taxonomy): domain Eukaryota; kingdom Metazoa; phylum Chordata; class Lepidosauria; order Squamata; family Elapidae; genus Notechis; species Notechis scutatus. The sequence goes on from NC_142011.1 coordinate 87,147,598, forward strand.
TAAGGAAATCCTGTATCCATCTTGCTACTCTTTCTATCATGCCTTAGTTTTGATCAACTTTCTGATGATGATATGAATGGATAAACCACATTCTGAGCAAAGCCTTCCTGATGCCAGAACAATATTCTTAACCTTGCTCAACATGGGTATTTCTCAATTTATAGCTAGTTGCTTAACAAGCCATTTGGAGTTCTGATGGACTCAAAAAATTATTCATGACTTGTCTTCAAAGTTACAACTGCCACACCACCCCTGTGGTTATGTGATACCATTTCAGGCACTTTTTCATTTCATCTCATGTTTATGACTGGTTGCAGTGTCCCTCAGTCAAGTTTGGCCATATTTTTTTGCTGCTTTCCAGGCAACAACAAAAACACCCATTAGATAAGCTGGATTCAGTCTTATGACCGTGTGATTTGCTTAAACACCACGTGATTTGCTTAATGACCACACAATTCACTGAATTTTGGTGATTCACTTAACAACTGTCATAAAATCAAGCCTGGTCAGTGATTCAACTTATAGCTGCAACAACTTGCAACCAAAATTCTGCACTCAGTTGTGGTTGCAAATTGAGGATCGTGTGTGTGTGTGTGTATGTGTGTGTGTATATCTGCCGAAACGTTGCTACAACTTTAAAAGCACAACTACAATGACGTGGGAAAATACCCGAACAAAGCTGAATGCCATACATGTAAGTACCCACGAAAACTTAAGAAGATAGATAGATAGATAGATAGATAGATAGATAGATACCGTAGATAGATATAGATAGATATATGTATAGATATAGATATAGATATAGGTATATGTATAGGTATAGATATAGATATAGATATTAACATTAACATTCATTGTGACTTGCCTTGAACATTGTCACTTTAATAATCTGTATGTTTCCTGTTTGTTTCTGTGAGCATTCATATATAGGTAGTTCTCGACTTAGGAACAGTTCCTTTAGTGACAGTTCGAAATTACAACGGACTGAAAAAAATTGCTTATGACCATTTTGTACTCTTACGACCATTGCAGCATCCTCATGGTCATGTGATCAAAATTCAGATGCTTGCCAACTAACTCATATTTGAGAAGTTCTTGGTGCTCACTGAGCTTGCTTGTTTTCTTGCATTACCTAGCACTGATGATGTTACCTAGTTTGGGTAATGAAACATCTGCAAGAAATCAAGGAACCTCAGAGAACACCAAAGACCCCTCACATCAACCCTGAGCTACAAATATTCTCCTTTATTAGTGACTCATATTTACAACAGTTGCAGTGTCCCAGAGTCATGTGATCACCTTTTAAGTCTTTCTGACAGGCAAAAATCAATGGGGAAAGCAGATTCACTTAACAACCATTTTACTAACTTAACAACTGCAACGATTCACTTAACCACTGTGGCAAGAAAGGTCATAAAATGGGACAAAATTCACTTAACAAATGTTTTGCTTAGCAGCAGAAATTTTAGGCTCAATTGTCATCATAAGTTGAGGACTATCTGTAAAGTTCACATGGATGCAACTTTAGGCGATCTTTCATAACAAGTAATATATTAAGAAAATCAATAAAATCACCCCTTAGAAAAGGCAGGATATCTGCATAGACCTAATCTTTTTGTTGCTCCTTCAGTTATTCTTAAAGTGGTCCATAATTTGGATGTTATTAATATGGGAGCATAGTTTGCAATTGCAGAGAAGTCCTTGAGGAATCTAAACACATGAGTTGGCATCTTAATTTCCTAACCTTCCAGCATTCCTGACTTCCTTTGTACGACCTTTTTCTCTCTTGTTTTTGAAGAGATAAGGTTATAACTCTCTGGTTTAGTTCAAAAAGTCCTCCATTTCAAGATAGCTCCAGCTTATTTATACAAAGCACAGAAAGAGTATGGAACGGCAAGCCAAAGAAATTAAAAGCATGAAATGAGGAAAAAAAAAAAAAAAGGAACAGAAACAGAGTTAAAACTGGTTTACACCAACATTGTTCACTTTATCTCTTTGAATCCACTAAATCAGGGGTGTCCAACCTTGGCAACTTTAAGACTTGTGGACTTCAACTCCCAGAATTCCTCAGCCAGCTTTGCTGGCTGAGGAATTCTGGGAGTTGAAGTCCACAAGTCTTAAAGTTGCCAAGGTTGGACACCCCTGCACTAAATCATCCTTTACTTCTGTCATGTCCATACACTGATTCATATATTGCCTTAGGTTCATTAAACTTCTCTTTTTCACAAACTCATCAACTTCATCCAGTGACAGTTTTGGACTTTCCCATTCTTTCAACCATTTACTCTTCATATATTTCTTTGCACTTGGATCCTAATTTACATTCTGTATGACCAACCAACCCCCCCCCCTCAACCTTCTTCCTTCTTATTTTTGAATTCCTCCTTTTCTCAGCACCCATTCATTCCTCACCCTGTCTCCTTCCTTTGCGATACTCCATTCTTAAATAGCCCATCCTTACTGCATGTAACTTTGCTTGATGTTTTTCCTAATTGTACCCTTCTCTCACTTCCACATAACAAAGTAGCAAAAAGCACATACCTATCGTTCTTCACCATTGTGGGTAAAACTTGCTGTTGTTAATTCCTGATTTCCTGTGAAACAGCCCATAATCTTAGCATTTGAACTCTTCATTACATCATGGTCTCTGTCACATGTGGACCCTTGACCTAGAACCATACCGTCATCTACATACCGAAAGACATGTATAATACATCACCACATGCACCAAAAGTAATCCTCAAGTTATGACTTTAATTGAGCCCGGCAATTACAGTCGTTAAGTCGTGATATGGATCACCATGTGACTGGGCTTGATTTTATTCCCTTTTTCAGCATGGTCGTTAAGTGAAAACCCGAATCATAAATGAATGCCATGGTTGTTAAGCAAAGCCATTGTTCTCTATGAGTCCGCAAAACAATGTATGCATTTAGTATCTGCCTTTTATTATTTTTATAAACAACTCAAGGCGGCGAACATATTTGATACTCCTTCTTCCTTCTGTTTTCCCCACAACAACAACAACAACACGGTGAGGTCAGTCTGAAAGCAAATGAGTGGCCCAAAGCCACCCAGCCGGCTTTCATAGCTATGGTAGGACTAGAACTCAGAGCTCCCGGTCTCTAGCCAGGCGCCTTAAATACTAGATCAAACTGGCTCTCCAGTCTGGAACATGGGCAATTAGTAGTTTCACTTTTGCTCTGGGATACCTGCCCATGTCCTCCCCACCACTCCACATGTTCTCAAGACGCTCTAGGTAATGTCAGCCACCATCCAGGTAAGACATGTGGATTTGTGTAAGACTGTAAGTATCCCTAAGGACATTTCAGAGTGGCTGGTCACACAGTTTGGGGAAAGTCTTCAATGACCTTAGCATAGCCAACAGCAATGGGTGGCTGCAGCTGTTTGCACACCCTGTTGACAATGGCAATAGGATTTGACCAGTGAGCCATGAGCAAAGAGAGATGACTGGTTCTGCTACTTTCAGTTTTTTAGTCCTCTTTAAAGCAAGGATCAGATGTTCCATGAATGCCTATTGCTCAACGTAGTTGACGAGTTAGTCATAACACTTGCAGTGCAAAGCAGGTTTTTATGAGTCTCACCTTCTTCCCAAGTATCATCGCACTTCCCTTAAAATATAAAAATACCTGTCTGCCTGTCTGCCGGGGCATCTTTGCAAGGCTGCTAGAAAAACTCGTTTTTCTGCATCCCTGAAGAGGGTGAGAACTTTTGATTTCTCTAGAGTTGCTAGGATACCGCTTGTTATGATAAATTGATTACTTCGGTGTCACCAGTGTGGCAGCAATAGAAGCACACATCCTGGCCTTTCTCCTTGTTCTTAAAGCTGCCAAACTCACCAGGGTTTAGAAGAGGGCACAGCAGAACTAGCAGGCAACTGGGAAAAGGAGAATATGAGGCAGTGGGGGTGTAAGTACAGCAGAGAGATCCAGAGACCAGTTGAGTTATTTGTTCTCAGGCTAGTTGATAGGTTTTCTTTATTTTATCTATTTATTAGATTTTTGTCCTGCCTTCGTTACTTTATAAGTTACCCAAGGTGGTGAACATACGTATTACTCCTTCCTCCCTCCTATTTTCCCCCATAATAACAACCTTGTGAGGTGGGTTGGGGTGAGGGAGAGAACAACTGGCCCAAAGTTACCAGCCAGCTGGTATAGGATAGGGCAGTGGTGACTAAGCCTTTTGGGTTCCCATGCTGGAAATTGCCGAAAAAGGCAATGCGCGTGGGGGGGCCCACGCACCCTGCGCATGCACACGAGATCCCCCTGTGCACCCTGAGCATCTGTGCACATGCGCGCACATCTCCCATGCGCCCCTGCACCCTGCACACGCACGCCAGATACTTGAGAATCAGCTGTCAGGCGGGCAGGGTGCGCACATGCGCAGTGGGGCTCTTCCGGGTGATCTCTTGCATGCCACGTCCGGCACGCCATAGGTTCGCCATCACAGAGATAGGATGAAGGGACACTAATTCTTCTGATTTCTGATTTCTTACACTAATTCTTCTGATTTCTAGTCACATCAGAAGTTTAATGTGACTGAAATGATGGGCTCTCCCATCTGATTTTCTGATTTTTCTTAATGGGTTGATTTTTCTTGATGAGTTATTGCATCACCTCACCGGGGCAAGAATGTCTGTCTCACATCCAGCAATTTTGTGCATTGTCTTATTACTGTCTGTATGTTCTTTCTTTCTTTTTTTTAAAAGACCTTGTTGTGGGCGATTTGGCTTTCGCCCAACCACAGGTGTGTTATAGATACAGCACTTCACTCAACATAGTATTGTGTCTAGCCAAAGTGGCCTACAGTCACTGACAGCATCTATCCAGAGCTTCGTGCTGATAAAAAAAGTGCTTTGGGGCTGTGGAGGCGCAACTAAAGCACAGGTTTGTTAAAGCATCCAGGGTTTTCCCCAGGATTTCACAGCTGCCTTGTGAGTCCAGAACAAGATACATTTCCAGACAGGTGTGACACCCTATGCACTCCAAAGCACTGCCCCCCTTCAAATTTGCATTTATATTTAATTTGCATATCCCTACAAATACATTATGTTTATGTTCAATATTACTCAAGAACCATTTTAATTAACAGAGTGAAAACACACACATACACACGTACCAGAACATCTTCATAGCGCCTGTTTGGTCTGGTGGTTAAGGCACCAGGCTAGAAAGCAGGAGGCCAGGAGTTCTGGTCCCACCTTAGCCATGAAAGCCAGCTACTTGATCTTTGGCCAGTCAGTCTCTCTCTCTCTCAGCCCAATTCGCCTCACAAGAACTGTTGTTATGAGGAAAATAGGAGGAGGAAGATAGGTTGGATATGTTTGCTACCTTGAGTGAGGGTGGGATTTCAATAAATAAATAAATAAATAAATAAAATTGAGAATTGCTGAGGATTCTGAGCACAGCCAAAATATCAAAAGCAGGAAACAACTCAGCGGAAAGACGCAGACAATGAAACATTCTCTACCAAACATATTAGATCTGTATTTACTAACTGGAGATTAAGGCCAGTGGTGATTTTTGCTTTTACACTGAGGTACTAGATTCTTGCCTGTTTGGTGATTTAAATGCATGCTAAAGCACATTTAAATGTTCACCTTAAATGCTGCTAAATACATCTTGAGCTGCTATAATGGGCTTTTAGAAAATATTTTTTTAAAAAAACATAGGACACATAACAAGCATGCCCCTTTCCTAAAGTCTAAGAAAAGTTTGGCCAGACTCATATAAATAGTCTAAGACCCACGAAAACCGGATATGCACAACTAATAGCAGGACTATATTTTAAGCAACCTAGCTGCATACACACCCACCAATTGTAGTTATTTTGCCACACTGATTCTTTCTTGGGAGCGGGGAAAAAACTCCTTGTAAATTGAGCTGTGTCCTGTCGGCAAAGAGGGAATACAGCAATGTTTGTGAGGTGCCTTTGTGAATTCAGGCAATTAGTGGCCTTACAAAGAGGCTCTGGCACAGAATGTGGAAATAGATTGTTGCGCTACCAGGATTTTACTCACAAAGACCAGCTTCACTAATAGATCCCTGCTCCAACGAAGACCTCAAGGCTTCCTTCAGCAAAATGGCAGGGCATTCAAGACAAGTCTTTGCTGGAAAGATTTGGGAACAATGTCATTTTCCAATTTTATTTCACTTGGGAACATCTAGAGATCTTCAATTTGAAATTAAAACACACTGGATTTTTTTTTTTTTCATCACCATGATGTGTCTGAAAACTGATGTTTTCCTCCATATTTAGCCTGTTTGGCTGACATTTAATCCCTGCGAGGCTAGAAGCTCTGATTTCTTCACTGGAAGCAGTAAATGTCAGTTGAATACATTTGCTATATTCAATAGACTGAAGCCGCTTTCATCTGGAGAGTGTTGAAGTTCATAATCTGCCATGGTTGGGGGCAAGGAATGTGGAAGGAAAAATGATTTTTGGTACTTTTCTCCGGTTTTCCAGGCAAGGATTAATATATTGCACATTAAAAAGCTGTTTTGTCTCTTGGTTTTTAGAAACCACATTAGATGTTCATTCATTCGTAAAAAATTCTGCTCTATCTTAAGGAGGTTGCGTAATTAATTATTTTTGAATTTTAGATGGCTCAATTCTTGTGTGTGTTTTTTCTCAGATAGGTTGCCTGTTTTCCCCAAGGCTTACCCCTTAACATTTTGGATGGCAATTTTAAATGTTCACACCTGTGGTCTATGCTGTGAATCACAAAGCACACAGGCCTTCAAGAGAAGACCTACTGGTCAATGTATAATGCTCTGTGTGTAGATGTTTTCACAATCTGTGCACCCTCCTTGCACACTGAGTCAGCAGCCTTGTGCCTTAAAATGCATTTTAGGAAATCGGGATCTGAAATTCAGAATTAGGATCTGGATATAGTCAATATTGTTACCAAAAGTCAAGCTGAGCTTGAGGGAGACTTACCATGTGTATATAGAAGCTTTATTAAAAATAGGAACATTGCCTGGTAAATTTAATTAGTTTAAATTTGCATCAATCTTCAGACCGTCTTCCTGAAGATCAAATAATATTATTTTGTATTTATACACTTCCTGGACTTGTTACTACATGTGAGTGTTATAAGAAAGATTCCTTTCGGTGTGAGAGTGAGAGTGAGAATTCGTTTTCCCAGGTAGTCCTTCCACGTGCAATTTCTATATCTATGCTTACAGTGTGTCGCTTTATTATTTGGGGTGCCTTCTTAGTCTATTTAAAAGATTTTCAGCTTTGAAAAGAAAAAAAAAAACACTAGTCATTTGGAAAAATATTTGGACAAGGTCCTGGAAAATGGCAGTGGAGATGGGGTAGGAATCGTTGGTATACTTGCAGAGCAAGATCTCTCTCAAGTTTTGTGAGATTCAGTCCAGGTGTTGCCAGTTTCTATTAGAATAGATTGTGAAAGTCATTTGGTGGTAAGTTATATTTAGGAGAAAATGCAGTAGAGAAAGGGTAAATAGTACAAAGAATTCTGAGGTGCTCTGTTGAGTTAAAAATGATTCTCAGCTGAGCATACAAAATAATAATAAATACTGTAGAATTCAAGAAATATTTCCATTTATTTCCATTAGAGACTGTTATACAAGAGACTAAGTTAGACTTAAACCAGACCACTGCTTTTTTTCTTTCTGGCTAGTTATCTCCCCCATGACCTATGAATGTAATTTTCTAAGGCCAAATTGTAACAAATTCATGGATGACTCATGCTAACCACATTCTCAATTCCTCTTCTTCCCACAGAAATGTTGGATGGTCCCAATGCACCCTGTGCTTTCCCCTGCTTTTGTCTGAAAACATTGTAGGAGGGGAGAAGTGTTAGACTGTGGTGGGAAAAAAAAAATCAGCCATCTGGGAATATTTTTCCCGACTAAAAAGGATATATTAAGAGGCATAAGCTTTTTGTGATCTGCATCATCGGATGAAAAAAGCTGCAGCTCATAAAAGCTTATGCCTTTCAATACATTCTGTTAGTTAATGTCAGCAAAAGCAACCAGATCCACTCGTGAAAGGTTCAAGTCATCAACTATATTGTGTTCTGCCTCTATTTACAAGAATCTCCCCAGGCTGGGAACAACCAAATAAGGTTATGCCTCTCATAGCTGTGCAAAGACTCACGGCTAGTTCCCTGCTTGACCTTTCCTTCCTGACTGGCTGGGAGTTTCCCAACAGTTGGAAAAGGGGCTACCAGACTCCTTCTGAGGTTCTGTTTTTCCCGATAGTTTTTGTTCCAGAAATTCACATGCCGTAGGCTCCTATTGAGGTATACATTATTCTCGTGTAAAAAGTTTCAGGAAGGCCTAGATTATTTTTTTTTTAAAAAGTGGGGAAATGCTCTCCATCAAATCTTCAGAATGTCAAGGTTCCAAATAATATGTCCCATGCAGTAAGAACTCTGAGGCAGGCATATTCTTTGAAGAACATTTTATTGGAACATATCAAATTGGCAATTTCTTGGTGGAAAACCGGCTCTGGGTTCCCAGGGGTTTTACACCCAATTAAAAGTTGAACTTTGTTACTTCCCCTCCAGAGTCACTCATCACATGGTCCAAACAGCAGTCTCCTCCTTCTATGCACCTGCACCAATGTCCTTGATTCCCAGAGGAAAGAATTTTATTTTGGCTACAACATCCCAGCTATCTCTTCACCCTCCTCCCTGGCCCCTTCTCTCCAGGCTGTGTCAGAAGAAAACTCCCTAGAGAAACCGCTACAAAGGAAAAAGGGCCACAGTTCGGCCACCTTCAGGGTTGACACAGAATTTATGAGAGAACCCCAACTGCATATTAAGGGAAGTGAATCCAGGAGCAGACATTGGCATTCCATTTTAATCCCTCCCCCACTTCCCCCAAAACTCTTCATTGAGTCCATAATAACCTTGACCATCTACCACGGAACCATGCAGTGTGATTAGAAAAGATTGGGCATAGGCTTGTTTTATATCTTTCTACAGCCCCTAATAGCGATCTTATTGGTTTTATTGCATGCCCCCACCCACTTCTCCTTTTCCACATACAGTACCTTCCTCCTTTCAGTTAAGTTCACAATGTCTTTCTTTCTATAAGGGAACAGAATAGGATTTCTTTGCCTATCCCAAATTTCTCACAATATATCACTTTATGTTTATTTTGATAAAGGGCAGCTTCCTTGTGATTTTTTTATTGGGGGTGGGGTGTAAAAGTACTCCTCAATTTCCAACCACAATTGGGAATCAGAATTTGATTGCTGAGCATGAAGGTGGTTAATGATTTTATGACTTTGGGGGCATGGTTTCTAAGGGAATTACTGTAGTTGTTAAGTGAATCAAGCAGTCTTTAGTGAATTGGCTTCCTCTGTTGACTTTGCATGTCAGAAACAGGCTGGGGGGTTTGCCAATGGCAATTCCATGACCCCAGGAGGCTGCAACCATTGTAAATACATGCCAGTTGCCATTTTGATCATGATATCAAGGGGGTGCTGTGACAGCTGTAAGTGTGAGGACTGGTCACTTTTTTCAGTGCAATTGTAACTTTGAACTGTCACTAAATGAAAGGTTGCAAATCAAGGACTTCCTGTATTTAGAAACTATTCATCAGGGATCAGAATGCAGCTGAGATCTTTTAACTAAAGGGGACTTAAACACAACATGTCCTAGAGTAGGGGCGTCAAACTCAAGGCCCGTGGGCCAGATCTGGCCCATGGGGTGTTTACATCTGGCCTGCAGAGCCACCCTGGAAACAGCGAAGGCTCGCAGCCCGCCTGGGCTCCGTTTTCACTGGCAGAGTGCTAACAAAACAAACCACTAGCAAAATTGGCATTTGATCGCACAAGTGACGTCAAGCTGGCCATGCCCCCCCAGCCCCCCCCCCCCCAAGGTCAAACACAACCCTGATGCGGCCCTCAATGAAATCGGGTTTGACACTTCTGTTCTAGAGTAAATACGAACCACAGAAATGGCAACCACATATGCCCCAGAAAGGAGATTTGAATTTACTAAGGGAGAAGACAACCATTCCAAGAAAAACATCCGTGGAGAACTCAGAGGATGAGAAAGAGCAGTGAAAGGAGAGGTGATATTCACTGGAAAACTATTTATTGGGGGAAATGGCATTGAAAGGAAGCACTATTAAGGGACAATGCCATGAAAATATGAAAACACTCACAAAGCACTCAGTAGGGGAACTAACAGTCAGTGGGAAATAGCATTGAAAGGAAACAGCTTTCATTGGGAAATAGCATTTAAAACAATAAGCAGTATTGAAGGGGTGGAAGTGAACAGCCCTGCAGGGGTAACAGTGGAACAGCTTGTATGGTGCACTTTTAATAGGAAGGGGGAGTCCAATACATGTTCTTTATTGCTGTAGAGAGGGAAGAAGAGAGCCAAGCACGATTTTTTTGGAGAAGCCAGAGAAAGGGGAGGTACAGCTGTCTTAAATGTGGGGGATTGGGAGTTCAGAAGAAAGAGGGGAAAATAAATGTAACAGGTCAGAGGTAGTGGAAGAAGACAACCATAAGTAAGGACAGATAGTCAATTAGAAAGGAGGAAGGAAGCGAAAAGACAGGTGTTCCTTTTATGGTGCAAGGATGATGACCATGGCCTCCAGACATTTGCAAGAGGAGGAGAAGGAATGAGGTCTTTATCATTAAGTACTTAGCTCTTTGTCTGAGTTGACTTAGTACTCTCCTTGCCTTCCTGAACTCACAGGATCTATGAATTTGGATTAGTTCAGGGAGTAGATATTGGTTCGTTGCTCCTTTGTCTAATCTGGATTCAACTGACGAGACAAAATCAGATACTTCTTCCAGGCTGTGAAGTCCAATTAAGCGGGATCTGCCCTAGGAACCTGGAAAGGTTGTACTTCTGAAGTGTAAAGAAGCGTAGGAAGGAGGAGATCAAGGAAGGAGGGCTTATATGGCCATCTTGAAGATGAGACTGCTTATCCAAATCACTGGGAAATCAGAGCAGGCCTCTGGCTATAGTGACCAGCCTCAAGTCCAGGCAATTAAGGAATGTGAACCTCAGGCTGCTCAGAGAATTCCCTGGAATAAATCAAGTTTGCAAGGAGGAAATAAACTCAAGACCTTGCACCCAGCTTCTATATTCATCTCAAGTAACTTCAACTAAAACATAAGGTTTCTCTCTTCCCGATTGTCCAAAAAGTTGGATTTTTAAAAAACTGCATTTCCCAATATGACTTATTCAGAAGGGGTAGTGAATCATCTCCTCACTTAAGCCAAAGTACACAAAAGGCATCCCAGTTCTGATTGGCTTACAAATCTGCTTTGGCCTGCTTGTTCAAGATGGGGAACATTGATTAAATCTTTAATCCAGTCACCTTTTCAACTTAATGTTAAAGTGCGTCTTTCCAATGTTTAAGCTTTACTCCTATGTCAACGTTACCTTTTTATCTTGTCTTTGTATTTTGCGTTAAATCTGGATTCATTTTATAGTTCTTTTTGTACTGTGCATATCTACTGTATATATTCTTGTTGCTTAACATATTTTTAAGATTTCTGGACAGTTTGATGAATTCTTTTATTTCCTTTTTTTTAGGTGCTGTGCAATGGCCCAGGAACGTGTGTTCCCATATGTCTATCTGCCTTATTACTCAAAATACTGGGACTAAAGAAAATAACCATTGTGTACGTCGAGAGCATCTGCCGTGTTGAAAACCTATCTCTGTCCGGAAAAATTCTTTACCACTTTTCAGATTACTTCATTGTCCAGTGGCCTGCTCTAAAAGAAAAATATCCTAAATCTCTCTATTTTGGGAGAATAGTGTGACATGCTACAGACAAATATAACTAATTCCAGTATGACCACTAAACATTTTTGGGAGTCTGAAAATTTCTTTCAAACTAGACCTGATGGTAAATCAAACAGACTGTATGTGTCTGCCATCCGAGGTCACATAGTTGACACCAGTGGTGGGATTCAAGTTTTTTTTTTTACTACCGATTCTGTGGTTGTGGCTTGCTGGGCGTGGCAGGAGAAGGATACTGTAAAATCTCCATTCCCACCCCACTCCAGGGGAAGGTTACTGCAAAATTCCATTCCCTCCCCACCACCCCACTAACCTGCTTTCCAGCTCCATTCTCCTATGCAGGGCAACAAAAGAAGACCCAACCAATCAGCTGGGACTCTGGAGGCAGAGAATAGATGGGGGCGGGGCCAGTCAGAGGTGGTATTTGCTAGTTCTCAGAACTACTCAAAATTTCCGCTACCGGTTCTCCAGAACTGGTGAGAACCTGCTGAATATCACCTCTGGTTGACACCCTGGGAATACTGCTGCTTTGTTACTAGTTCCTAAATCTGTGATGTAATTATTATTATTTTTACTTCCTCCCAAATCTGCTATATATATATTATTTTTGTACTCTACTACTATAATTGCTTTTAATTGTTTTTATTATTGCCATCCAGAGTCACTTGTCTGAGATGGACAGCTGTAGAAATTAAATAAGGATGAATGGATTAATATGACACCAGTACTGATGTGTTATGACATGGCGTTAAAATATAAAGACAAAGCTTGGGATGTGATGTGAACTGAACTACCATCTCAGAATTGAGAAATTACTGCTACATTCCCGTTTGTTACGCTTGACTAAACTTTTTTTTCCACAAAGTTTGCCAAGGTTTGACAACAGTAGTTAAGACGTCAGTATACTGTAGAGTCCCATTGAACTTTCTATGGAAAAAGGTCAATTGAGAAGATGCTAGTTGGAGCAAATAGAGGTTCTCCTTGCCAATTATCCCTGACTCCCTCCAGATATAGAACTATGTTTTAAGATTCAGATCATACAGCCTCATTTCAGAGGCCAATGAGATAGAAGTGTGTGTGTGCGAGAGAGATTCTAGTTTTGGTGTAACAATGTTCATTTCTTCTACTCAAGCAATAAAATACAGGTAGTCCTCGACTTACAACAGTTCAATTAGTTACCGTTCAAAGTTCAAAGCACTGAAAGAAGTGACTTATGACCATTTTTCATACTTTTGAGCGCTGCAGTATCCCCATGGTCATGTAATTCACATTCAGATGCTTGACAACTGACTGAAGGTTGCCGTGTCCCAGTAGGATCATATGATCCCCTTTTGCGACCTTCTGACAAGCAAAGTCACTGGGGAAAACAGATTCACTTAACAACCGTATTAACTCATTTAAGAAATGGAAGTGATTCACTTAACAAATGCAGCAGGAAACATCTTTCAATGGGGCAAATCTCACTTAGCAAATTTCTCACTTAGCAACCTAAATTTTGGGCTCAGTTGTTGTAAGTTGAGGACTTGCTGTATCTGCTGACTATTTTAAGGGTAAAGGGAACAATCAAATTAACCTGGCCCCACAACAGTTTTCACTCTGCTTCTGCTTTTCCAAAACAATCCAAACAATCTGCTATCCCATTTCACACACACCCCTAATCTTTTGGCCTAACAGAGAAGCCCTGTGATTTAAAGTACAGTTCTTAAAGCCTTGTCTTGAATTGTTAAGAAATAAAAGAAGTACTGGATGCCACAAACAGAAGCATCAGTTATTGTCAAGAAAAGCAGATTTTCCAAGTTTGGGATTAAATCTTTTTAACCGTGTTAAATTTCAGACAAGATACTTTCATCAGAGAAGTGACAAGATTTTGTTTTAGTATTCTTGGTAGCCTCATGTGTAAATACTTAAATGATGCCAAAAGGAGTGGGGATGAGAGAGAAATGAAAGAAAAGCACTACTTTGTCAGCAAACATGAGTTTTGTGTATTTAGGTTTTGTTTAATACTTCCAGACATGTGGGTTAGTACTTGAAATCCTTTCCCTTAAATCAGAAATGGCATTAAATATCAAACACTATTAAGAATAATAGATTTCAGAGGAGACTGGACTTTCTGAAATGTGTTGCAGTTGTCTGAGATTCTCAGGCAAATTCTAGTCCAATATTCTGTGTATATAGCACACTAAAAACCTACTATTCTCTATATAAAGCACTGAAAACATATCAGTCATTGGTATACAGCATTACATAAGTGGTCAGATTTAGCAGAAACACAAACACTGGAGAAAACATCAGAAAGAAAAACAAATGTGTTACGTGATCCATTTATGAAACCAAACAATAGTCCAAGGTCTGTATCTACAGGAGTTTGCTACTCTTACTTCCTTCTCTGATTCTTTTGATTGAGCTAGAAAGAGAGTTTCAAAGAGTGTCTGCACTTTACAATTGAAAGAAAATTGCTTTTCTAGCATGCCAACTTGATGTTGTCTGATGTTTCTGTGAAATTGGCAGGAGAAAGAACATTTTCTGAAGGCTTTCCTTAGTCTGATTGCAAAGTAGGTTTAATATCCTGTAAGAACTACTTCAGGTTTTTTTGAGCAGCTCCATTTACATTTTAACAGAAAAAGTGGAAATTGACATAATTATGATGGCACCATAGTAATCAAATTTGGCTTGGCAACATCTGATGAGACCGACTTTTAAAACACAAAAAATAACAGGCATATTTCTGAATCTTGTAGAGGGAGTAACTGAACAGTTGAATGAAGTTCAGCTAGAGTTAGTAGTGTAATTGAATATCTTTTCAAGTGTCTTACAGAATAGTATGACTGAAGCAAGCAACTCAGTAATCTCCAGATATTGTGGATTTCCACCTCCACTAGCATAGTTGATGGGCTGTTTGATCTGTAGTTCAGTCTGGTCTGCATTGTGTTGCATATCCCTAACCCCTATGTTACCCCATAACCTCTAAACAACATATACTGTATGCATAGAATTTGGGTTTTCCCCCTTCCATTCAATTATACCTAATTTTCAGAGCCTGCAGTTGTCTTGGAATCCTGTAATTTTGTTAGCAAGGTTTTTCAGATGTGGTTTGCCATTCCCTCCTTCCTAGAGTTGAGAGTGAGTGAGTGGCCCAAGTCACCCAGCTGGCTTCATATGCACAAGGTAAGACTAGAACTCAGCGTTCTCTCTGTTTCTAGCCTGATGCCTTAACTGCCACACCAAAGAAGCTGTTTATTATGTGGTAACCAGAACTCAGATTAGATGTATGGGAAAATTTTATTTTTTAACCAATGAGAATTATATTATGGCATATGTATCCCAGTGCAATGCATACATCTGTGCAAATACGTTTCCTCTGGCTTCAGTAGAATTTATTTTCAAATATGTGTTTATAGGACTTCATTTTTATTCCAATAACAGATTCCAAAAATTTGAAATTAGCATTGAATTGTAGGGAAATCTATGAGGCTTTGATATTTTTAAATAAAATGTTTGACATTTTTCCATCTTTTCTTTTTAAGCTAAGGTGCTCTTTCATTCCCAGTTTATCAACACAACCATCTTGTGAGTTAAGTAAGACAGATGAATGGTAATTGTGATGAATGAGTCAGGATTTAAACATCTCTTAGCCTCAGTTTAATCTCTCCAGTAAATTTTCCTGTTTGAGCTCAGTTTTCTTCATTGCCATGTTTTGGTTTTTGTGGGCAGTTGGCTGAGATGTGAGATAACGAAATATTAATTGTTTAGCTGAACCAGAACCATTTTTGCAGTGTGCTTCACTAATGAATTCCTTGTGAAGGATTTTCTTGAATGCAACTGGAATATCAGTGAAGGGCTAAATAACGATGCGAATGACCCTGACCCCTAGTTTTGACTCGTGTTCTAGCTTTTTGCCTAGTAGTGACTCGGATGAAGGTTAAAATATCAGGACTTTTTGTAGAGCCGTATATTGTTTAGTAAATAAGGAATATCATCCTCTGATTGTTATGACTGAAGCTCTTTCAGTTCCTAGGAACATTCATTTATGAGGCAAATTTACTGCTACTTAATGTATTCTCCAGTCTAAAAAATTCCTCTTCCATACTACAACATCTTTTCTGCTCAGTGCCCTCCAGATCATTTGGAGCAATATTTTCAGCATGGCAGTTGGATATAGTAGGTATTTTTAAGTTTTTCATGAGGGGCCATGAGACACTATGACAGCTGCAACTTTACAGACTGATCGTAAATTTCCCTTATTTAGCACAATCATAATTTGAAAGTTACTGAATAAGTGGGTTGTAACTTGAGGAATATATGTAATTCTATCAGAAAATATTTCAAGCTTGGCCCCCCTTCTCAGAAACTTCTCCCCATTGATTCTTGCCTTATTCTTGGGGATTGCAGAGAATAAATCCACAAATTCTTCCCTATGACAACCCTTCAAATACTTGGAGATGGTTATAATTTCCTTAGCCTTAAAACTAGGGTTAGGGTTAGGCTAAAACTATCCAGTTCTTTTAACTGTTGTTCATAAAAGTTTGTCTCCAGATCCACCATCATCATTGTAGGTCTTCTCTGCATTATTTCCAGTTCCTTGACTTCCTTGCATTGTGGTAACCAAAACTGGACACAATAATCCAGCTGCAATCTGACCAATGCAGCATAAAACCAGAATTACCACTTTCTGTGATCTTGATATTACACCTCTACCAATGCAGCCTAAGTTTGTGTTGACCCTTTGGGCATCCAGATTCCTTTCACAGGTGCTATTGAGAACCAGGTATCAGGTAACCAGATGTAACTTTACATCCAATTTGTCCGGTCTAAATGCAGAGCCCTTCCTTTCTTGCCACTGAATGCAACAGTCAAATCTTTCAAATTCATTTTGAACTTCTGACATTTTAGCCATCTCCCCCAGTCATCTACAGATTCACTCCCAGCCAAACATTCTTGAAAAACACATCCCTCTTTTCATTCCTAACCTATAACTGAAGCCAGCTGACCTTATTTTTTTGTGTTCCATGTATAAGGTATGATATCTTTTTTCTAACACTAAGCTTTCTATATGTATGGTCTATGTCACTTTACAATGATGATAAGAATGATATCTCCTCAGCATCTATTTACTCCTTTTGATGCTGTATCTTTCCAGTTGCTTACTTATTTACTCCCATTTACATGGCTGCCCGTTTCAAATTCATGATCCTGGGCAGTTAACAATATTTTAAAACAGCATACAAACACAAACCCATAAGGACATAAAAGCAATGAAAAATAACATCATAGATATAATCCACATCTGAGGAGGTTAAAAACCACCAACACCAGTCAGCACAACTATTGAATGGAGTTTGACACACATCTGGATCCAGAGGCCCAGTGACTTCCCTCCATGGTCACTTTGTTTTGTCCTGCTGGGCTGATTTGACACTAGAAGAGAGTAGAAACCCCATATTGCTAGAGAAAGCGGTAGGACAGGGACCCTAAAGCAAACAAAAGCAAACATTTTGACCGATGGCTAAACCCACTGCTCTGTCTGTCAAAACTTGCCTCCTCTCCCAATCCCAGCCCACATTAAGGGGAATGATTGATTTTTTTTTTATGCCAGCAGCTGGGAATTCCACCAATCCCTGCACCATAATTTATCCTACAAGTTAACTTGCTGGCCTTATTACCAAAGCAGAGTAGAGAGACACAAGCAAATTTAGGCAGGCCTACCTTATGTTATCTCATGGACTGAAACAAACCTTATTAACTGTCTCAATGTGTTTTAAACAGGGTAATTCTTTTTTTTTTTTTAACTAAGTAAATGCTAAGTAAAAAGTAAAAGAAAGTAAGGACAATTTGTGCTTCTGACAAGGCAGCTAATAGGAGATACTGGACAACTAGGCCTAACTGTTCCGAACAGAAGAGAATGAATCAACGCATGGGTTCAACTGTTGAACAGAGTTACACAAGTTCACACAGAAACCCTGAATTTGCAAGGAACAATGAAGAGGGTTCACCGAACACATCAAGGCTTGTTTGAAATCAGTTAATGATTCACCTGATTGCAGAATATCATCTTGCTTGGAATTCTGGTCAGTGCTTCCTGGCTCTACACCAGGTTATCTGCATCACTGTTTGGTTAAACCGGTATTTCAGATGTTTCGCAAAGTTGGAGACTGTGGGCAATCCCTTTCAATTGGCAGGAATTCTGACCTAATGCCAGCCTCGGGGCTTCTGAACTACAGCCAGTATTTTCTCCCCCATCTCTAAGGCTTCAGCAGCCTGGCCCTATATTCAATTGGCCTCCTGCTTTAGATGCCCAGTCATGCCTGCAGCTACTGAGAAAGAAAAGAGTTTGGTTGCAGAAAGTGTAGATATTGCGTGTTTTTTTTTAACCACTCTAGCTCAGAGTGAATTTTACATTTCATAGAATAACAGTGACTTTCAACCTATCATATGCGCTGCTCTGGTCAAACACATGCACTAAATTGTCCTGAAAGTACAGATGGAAGAGGCAGCTCCAACAATTTATTTCATTCCTTCTTGCCTGGAAAATATAGTTGTTTCAGGATTGGACTGCCTAAGCAAGGCAGCCTTTGATCTTTATGCTCCCCCACTGAAGGGAGCAGCAACCAACTGGAAATATTTTCTACCATTTTGTGGCCACAGAAGTGAAGATGATGGCCCATCCGCTGCACATTGTTGAGGAAGGATTGAAGAATGTTAGGGTAAAGCAAAGCCGGGAAATGTGAATTCTGCAAATCACAGGATCTCCAAGATCAGGAGTGTCAAACTGGTGGCCCGCGGGCGGGCTGGATGTGTCACGTGCAGGCCACACCCACAGCTCCACAAAGGGGAAAAATGTCATGATACATCACATGACGGCAAGTTTGACATCTGTGTCCGAGATTATGGTTCCACAAGAGCCATATGGGTGGAGAGAGAGGTGAGTTGTGGGGAAGCAGTTGGGACTACAGCTCTAAACTTTTCAACCTCATTGTCCTCACTTCATTAGTAGATTAAAGTAGTAGAGCAGGGATCCCCAACCCCCTATCCGTGGACAGGCACTGGGCCGTGACATGACAGAAACCAGGCTGTGCAAACAAGCAAAGTCCCATCCATGGGATGCAGGCAGCACATGAAACCACGCCCTCTCCAGTCCACGGAAAAACCTCTCTCCATGGAACTGGTCCTGGTGCCCAAAAGATTGGGGGCTGTTGTAATAGAGGAAGGGACCAAAGTCAGGAGATCTTTTCTTGCGTCTTCCTTTTTCTTCACTGCAAGGGAAAAGTTGGAAACCAGGCATGCATACATGCATTTCACAATTGCCACAAGACATGTGGGTGGAGGAGGTAAGAGAGATTACATAAAAATCCAGATCCTTGAACAACTTGGAGGCAGGGTGGTGTAGGTATGAGATGCTGGCTTAGTAAATTATACGGGAACATATATTTTTCACCTTCTATAATCATGCTCCGTCAATGGGTGTACACTATGCAACCTAGCAGGGCTGCCCAGGGCACGTTTTTTTAATCCGTAAAGTCAAAAACCAGACTTTGATCAGCGCTTCAGTTTCACAGGCAGGTACCTTACTTGCAATTTTTTAAACAGGTTTTTTTGGAATTGAAGGAAATGACGGGGACTTGTTTCAGCGTGTTTAACATTTGCACTTGAAGATCTCTGATATTTCAGCGCATTAGCATTTTACCTAAAACTGAGAAAATGTTTCATTATCAGTGAGATAGTAAAGCTTTACGAATGGAACCAGACAGTTCACATCAAGAAGTGGCCAGGGCCATCAATAATCTAAAGTAATAGCTGTGTAAATACACCAACAGATTGTAACTCAAAGAGAAATTACCTTAACCTAGCTTTGATTAGGATGACCCAGTTGCTGCCAAAACCACAAATCACCAGAGGACTTCTGGCTTTAGACCAACAAAAGGTCACAATGTTAATTTCTGTTAAAACTGGAGAGGGGATCTGAGAGCTTTTCAAATATTGCTGAAATAGCACTTCTTGCACCTCACCATTGACTGTTCTGTCTGGTTGCTATCGAGAGCTCTAATCAGCGACAATTGATAAACTCTAAGTATTTAAGTTGCATAAAATATAATTTCCTTTGAATCTTTTGGCACAGAAGTGGAAAAAATTAGCATTCGTCCTATTATTTCCTAAGTCTGGCTCTGTTTTTGGTCAAAGAATACAAAGCTGCTGTGGTTATTTTAAATGAAAATGCTAAAATCGATATCAACAAAGAGTATAGCTATTGTGATATATGATAGGAATAGACAATAAAGTAATTAGCATGGTATTAATTGAACTCGGGAAGCATGGGTTAACCCAGGGGTGGGCAAACTTTTTGGCTCGGGGCCGCATTGACTTTTAAAATTTGACAGACGGGCCGGGTCAGCACAAGATTTTTTGGGAATCGCCCCCCATCCTTTCCCCCCTCTTCTCCTCCTTCCCCTCCCCTCGGAGGCTCCCTGAGTCAGGAGTTGCTACCGCCGGCGTGGCTCCGCGCGGCTCCAGTCCCGCGTTGCTTTGGGAAGGGAAAGGCAAAAAGGAAGAGCCGCGGCGGTGCTTTGCAATGGCAGCAGCGGCACCGGAGGCTTAGGCTCAGCGGCTCCTGGTTTTGCCTTTTCCTTCCCAAGGCAACGCGGACTGGAGCTGCGTGAGCTGCGCCGGCGGTAGCAACTCCTGACAGCCCCAGCCGGACACCTGAGCGGAGCCCGGGCAGAACTGCCTGTTGCTGCTGCCGGAGCACCGCCGGGTCGCCTCCTCCAAGCAGCCCGCCCGCCGGGCTTCCCTCCGCCGCGCGGCTCAGGGCCAGGCACGAGCGCCCGCGAGTTAAAAGGAAGCCGAAAGTTGCTAGGAAGTTGCTCGGATTTCCGGGGCTTCCAGGCTTAAACTTTGCACAGGCAAAGTTTGCAGGCGGGAGCATCTTCCCGCCAAGGAGCGGGAAGGGTTCCGCCCGGTGGGCGGGCAGGCGGGCTGCTTGGAGGAGGCGACCCGGCGGTGCTCCGGGTTTCCCCTCCGCCGTGCGGCTTGGGGCCAGGCGCGAGCGCCCGCGAGGAAAAAGGAAGCTGCAAGTTGCTGGGAAGTTGCTCGGGTGCTGGGAGCAGGCTTTTAAAGTGCCGCCCGAGCAGGACCGCCGAGCCGGGAAACGGGGCACCAAGGCAGGGCAAGGCTCCACCAGCAGCAGCCTAGCTTTAGGTGGCTCCAAGCAGCCCGCTCCAAGCAGCCCATCCGCCCGCCGGGCGGAACCCTTCCCGCTCCTCGGCCGGAAGACGCTCCCACCTGCAAACTTTGCCTTTGCAAAGTTTAAGCCTGGAAGCCCCAGAAAAAAAGGGGGGATCGGCGGGGACTCACCTTCGGAGAGGTCGCACTCGAAGGTGATTTCAAACTCCCAGCCGAGGCCTTTGCAAAGTTCTTCTTTTCTTTCCTACCCCGAGAGCGCTCCGCACTGTTTTGCAGCTTTGGGGGCCACGCGGCGCAGGGCAATACGCCACGCCCAGCGATTTTTTTTCAGGGGCGGGCCGGATTGGACAGACCAACGGGCTGGATGTGGCTCGCGGGCCGTAGTTTGCCCACCCCTGGGTTAACCTCTGAAGTTAGCTGAATGGCCTTGGAGGCTTAATTAGCAAACTCACAAGAATGGCTTTTTCTTAGCACAGTCAATCAACCATTTACCAAACAAACCATTTTGATTCTGATTGTTGCTTTCCTCATAGCCATACGCTGTATCACAGAGGTGTCAAATTGGTGGCCCACGGGACGGATGTGTCATGCGCAGGCTATGCCCATCCCAGTTTCGCAAAGGGAAAAAATATCGTGAAATGTCACATGACGGCAACGTGACGCCGTGAGTTTGACACCCGTGCTATATCACAACTGATAGAAAATATAAGAATCTAGTAGAGTCCAAGTCACAGGCAATCTAACAGATCAATTTAAAAAAACTCCACATCCTTTGGTTTGCTGTGAAACAATCCCCATGTTTGGATCCCCGCTTCTCATGTAGGTGTGATACAACTTGATTCTTCAACAAACCAAGAACTTCTGCTTGAAACTTGGCTTTTCATTGTCTTGTTCTCAGAGGTAAAGCCAGATGATTCTAGCCTAGATCTTAGATTTAATATTCTCACTGCAGAACAGAAGGGATTTAGATAATCAGATATATTGCTTCAGCCATGGAAAGCCTTCTCTCTGTGATTTACAACTACTTCCTTAAACACAGTGTTAGAACAACACAAAATAAAAATGTCAGGAAGGAAAAATCTAAGCTTGCAGTAGGATCTCAAGAATAAAACAGTTAACTTCTGATAGTCTGATGTGAAACACATAGCTATTTTTTTCATTGCTCACTCAGTAAACAATCTGTTGAACAAACTACTATCCTGGTGTTCATATAGCAATAAAAGTAATAGTAAACGCTCTTGGCACCAGCATGCCCGTGTTGGCCATCTGATGATGCAGTTGCTAGTTTCTTTGTCATTTCCTGTTGTCAAGGTGGTCATTTGAGAGACAGGATTCACAGTGGGCATTCTAGGATCTGAAGTCCAGCCCTCAAGGCACCAATTTTGCTCTTTCAGACAATAAAACAATATCAGCAACTAGCTTCCCTTCCCAAATGGAACCTCAATCCAGTGAACTGTTCTTTTATATAGGGCAAATAAGAGACTGTTCTGCAGCAACCATGGCATGGATTATTTGGTACCATTTCTTTCTCTAGATAAATAAATACTTAATTTTAATAAATCTTAATAAATACTTCACAAACTATCCCAGCTTACATAGCTGTTTCAGAGTCCCCAAAAGAAAGATGCTTCAGAGTAATTGATCGTGAAAATGTCATCACAAACCAATGATTCTTTCTTCGGGAACTTTTGTTCTGTGAATAGCTAAATAATAGAACTGCTTCGGACAAACATGCCAACGAAGCCAGATTTGGTCCTTCAGGCTTTTGTTGAAAATTGATCCAGGAAGCAAAGATATATTAGAAACCAGATGCTTTCAAGTGAGGCTATTATCATGATATTACCCTGCCTCAGCCATAGAGTGATATGAAGGGACCATGACCCAGATGATGTCATGTCATTCTCTGCTGACAACAGCCCCATATCCACCCCCTGGTTTTTTTCACCTTTTTTGGTCATTTTTCTTCCCAGGAAGAAAAAGATAAAAAAGATTGATTGACTAGCATTATGTTATGAGCTATAAAGTAGTTGCCATCATCTTAGTGCAACAAGCCTTGTTTTCCTCTACTGATATATACACACACAGAGAGAGACACACACATCATTGTGGCAATATGAGTTATACACTGTACAATTTTACTGTAAAACTCCCAGAGTCATTGTATAGCAATGTGATTAATATAATAATGCAATAATGCAATGTAATATAATACAATACATACAATAGTAGTCCTCAATTTACAACCATTCATTTAGTGGCTGTTCAAACTTACAACAGCACTGAAAAAAGTGACTTATGATCAGTTTCCACACTTGTGACCACTGCAACATCCCCACCATTCATTACATGATCAAAATTCAGGTGCTTAGCAACTGGCATGTACTTATGCAGTTGCACTGTCCCAGAGTCATGTGATCAACATTTGTAACCTTCCCAGCTGGCTTCACTTTATTTATTTATTTATTTGATTTGCCAATTGTTTACAAGATAATAAGTATAAGTGTATACATAGTTGTGAATACATGAAATGGGTACATATAAGAAAAATAAAAGAATAAGAGAAACAATAGGACAGGGACGGTAGGCACGTTGGTGCGCTTAGGTGACATGATTCACTTAACAACAGTAGTGATTCACTTAACAACTATGGCAAAAAAGTTTGTCAAATGGGGCACAACTCACTTAACAACTGCCTCAGTACAAATGTTGGGTTCAAATTGTGATCGTAAGTTGAATCATATTGTATTATATCATATATCTTATAATAATATGATGTGGTAGTGTATTTTAATGATTTGTTGCCTTTACATGGGCTGGGGGAAATTATAAAACATTTCCTCTTGGTGAGGAAATAGCCAAATGGTGGAATGCTGGCTGTTTTAACCTAGGCTTTTTATCATAGCTGGCCCTAATTTTGGTATTTCCATTACTTTTTAAGTGCTCAAACCATTTCTCATTCATGCTAGGTTAATTCAATACTTGCCTTGATTTTTTTTTCCGGAGAGTTACTTCTGACTAAAAACATACGACTGAACTGTAAAAAAAAAAAGGACTATATAAATAAGACTATCCACATCCATTGCCTTGAAATACAGGAAATACTGAGAGAGACAACTCCTTAGCAAAGCTCTGATTGTGCTTTGCCTAAATAAACTAACTTATCAAGACAGATAGTGAAAGTACTCTAAATTACATTTTAAGGGCAGCTTTCTTGATAAGACATTCAGGGACTTGAACAAGGGCTCTCGCACAGTCTCTTCACAAGAACCCATATTGCCAGCTTAGACTCAACCCCAGTCTTGTCTTAAAAATCCTAAATTCCACCACTGTGTCTGAATGGTATTAAATGAATGCAAAATTATAATCTGCTTTGTGGCAAGCTTCTAGGGCAAAAAGAGAGCTGGGAGAATTTCCTTTCTGACATTGTTTTTTTATGTTATGAATAGGTTTTCATCCTTCTCTTGTTTTACTGTTAATTTCTTAATGGAAATATATTGAGATAAATGGACTGCTACATGTAGAGAATCAATTAATTAAATGACAATCGGATGGAGGGCTTTTAACAAAACATGTGTGGTGTAAGTTTAATCATTCCCCACTTAATTAATATTAGGGACTTACTGTTTTCTCTGTAATATCCCCAGAGCCATTTCAGTAGCCCAATAAGCTGAAACATAACTTAATTTCTTCTCCCACAGGGAGAAAAACTCAACACAGTTTTTTTCTTTAGAATAGAGTTCAGATTTTACTTTAAACATTAAAGTAATAATTATTCCAATACAGTTAAGAATTACTAAGAGGAAAAAACTGATAAAAAAACTTGTCAAAAGTATCATACAAATTTTCAGAGGTGCATTCAAGGCTCATGTTCCAATTAGTTATTTAAAAAAAAAGTTAATTGTATTTGCTTAGAAAATGCTTTTCTTATTTTATCAAGCCTACAACAACTATTCATTATAAGCAGTTGTACAATGTTTGATCCCATAAAAAAGCCAAGTCACTTTCAGTTTATTTTTTTTTAATAGTTCAGTTTTTGTTGCCCGGGCTTTTTCAGATTCCTACCAACCTTTTTGTTCCTTCATCCTAAAGAAATGCTAGCAGAAATTGGGCGTTGGTTCTTACCTGATACGCCCCTTCTCGGCGAGCCGCGAGGAGCATCCAGAGACTGGGATATGCTTCCGAGTCCTCTTCTTGCAGGCTGAGCTTTAGATGAGGAAACGCTCCGCCCCTCACGTGACATCGCGGAGCGCCTCCCCAGTTTTTGCGATAACGAGAAGAGAGGTTATTAATTCTTTCTAATCTACTATTGGCTCCTTGGCTGAAGAAAGAGTCCCCACCAGACGGAGAAATTAGGGTGGGGCTGGATGCTCCTCGCGGCTCGCCGAGAAGGGGTATCAGGTAAGAACCAACGCCCATTCTCCTTCGAGCCGCTCGGAGCATCCAGAGACTGGGACATACCAAAGCTGGGCTGTCCTACGGGTGGGACTCCGTCTGGTCCGAAGGCCCTCCGGATCACTGATGACCCTCTGTAAGACCCGTCGGCCAAAGGAGGCCTCCGCTGAGGCGTACGAATCTATTCTGTAATGTCTGATAAACGGGACGGGGAGGTCCAGGTGGCCGCCCGACAAATGTCGGCGATGGGGGCTTGCGTGGCCCAGGCCGCCGAGGTGGCTGCACTTCTGGTGGAATGGGCGGTTATCCCACCCGGAGCGGGCAGAGAATGGGAAAGGTAGCACCTCGCGATAGTAGCCCTGATCCAGCGACTGATGGTGGAAGGAGAAACCTTAAGCCCCATTGACCTGGGTTGAAAGGATAGGAAGAGGGATTCCGACCTTCGCATGGATTGAGTGCGCTTAATATAAATACGCAAGGCCCTTCTAACATCTAGGGTGTGCCAGATGACCTCCCTGCCCCTGGAGGGCCTGGGGCAGAAATTTGGTAAAATCAGTTCCTGTGACCTATGGAAGGGAGAGTTAACTTTGGGTAGAAAGGTAGGGTCGGGACGAAGGACCACCGGTCTGCGTGGAACACGCATAGATCGCTCCTGACTGACAGAGCTGCTAATTCCGAAACTCGACGAGCAGAAGTAATAGCTACTAGAAAAACTACCTTGAAAGTGAGAAACTGCAGGGATGACTCCCTCAAAGGCTCAAACGGGGACGTGTAAGAGAAACGAGGACCTTGTTGAGGTCCCATGTGGGGAACCTGTGAACGGTAGGAGGGCACAGGTTGGAGGCGCCCTAAGGA
Source organism: Notechis scutatus (assembly GCF_049901735.1). NCBI lineage: Eukaryota > Metazoa > Chordata > Lepidosauria > Squamata > Elapidae > Notechis > Notechis scutatus. Next base: position 87,173,788 of record NC_142011.1, read on the forward strand.
AAGATCTAACCCTGGGGTGGTGAGAAAGGGAACCGTAGTTATCACAGGAGACCACGGTTGAGAGAGCAGAAACTTGCCGTCTCAGGGTGTTAGGTGCGAGCCCCTTGCGAAGACCCTCCTGAAGAAATTCCAGGATCTGTGCCACCGAGGGAGAGAGGGGATTAACCTGAGACCCGCTACACCACTTGCAGAACCCTTTCCAAGTGGCATCATAAATTCGTGTGGTGGAAGGACGCCTGGCGGCCAAAATAGTGTCGATGACTTGAGTTGAAAGTTTCTCAGAAGTCAGACGGATCCGCTCAACCTCCAGACGGCTAACTGGAGCCATTGAGGCTCCGGATGCAGAAAGGGGCCCCTGAGAGAGGGAGACCTTGTCCGGGGGATCCTCCATGGGGCGCTACTGATAAGATGCGGAGATCCGCAAACCACGGTCGCCTGGGCCAATAGGGAGCCACCAGGAGAAGTTCTGCCCTCTCCTGAATGAGTTTTTGAACTACTCTGGGAACTAACGGGAGCGGAGGGAAGGCATATAGGAGCCCTGGGGGCCATGGGCAACGCAGAGCGTTGTGATTCTCCGACCTGTGAGGCGGATACCGGGAGAAGAACCGTGGAAGCTGAGTGTTGGTCGGGGAAGCGAAGAGGTCCACCACCGGAAGGCCGAATATTCTGGACGCTTCCTCAAAGGGATGGATGGAGACGCCATTCCGCCTGGTCCACCGTGGCCCTGCTCAGCCAGTCCGCCTGAGTATTGTCTACTCCGGAGATGTGTTCGGCTTTTAAGGATAGGAGGTTGGATTCTGCCCAGCGGCAAAGGCGCTCGGCTTCCCTCATTAGCTGGATGGACTGGGTGCCCCTTGCCTGTTGATATGTGCCTTGGCCGTGACGTTGTCCGTGAGCACGAGAACGTGATGTTTGCGGATCTGAGAAAGCTGCGCAGGGCCAGAAGGACGGCGTGAAGCTCTAGCCAATTGATGCTGCACCCCTGCTCGGTCAGCGACCATTTGCCCTGTGCAGAGATCGAGTCGAGATGGCGCCCCAACCGGATAGGCTTGCGTCCGTAGTGACGGTGAGTCGTTGAGGTTCCGCGAAGAGGTGGCCTCTGTTGATGGCGGGATTGGTCCACCAGAGAAGAGACGTGAGGACCCTTGGAGGGACCCTGACTTTGACCCTCGAGTTGCTTCTTCCGGATCGTTGGAGCGGGAGCAGGAACCATTGGAGGGATCTGCTGTGTAGACGGGCCCAGGGAATAATGGAGATGCATGATACCATTTTGCCCAACAATTTAGAGAGGTCCAACAAGGCCACCCTCCTTGAACGCCTGATCTGATTGACCAGGGCTTGAATGCTAAGGAACCTCTCCGGAGATAGGAAAACTCTCTGTGACACCGAATCAATTATGGCCCCCAAGTGGTTAATTCGAGTAGAAGGGGTAAGTTGGCTCTTTTGCCAATTGACTAGAAAACCGTGTGCCCGTAAGGCGGAGAGGGTGACCCTGGTATCCCTGACTGCCTGGGATTTGGACGGGAGAGAATAAGAATATCGCCCAAGTAGCAGTGGAGGGGACGGAACGGTCCTGAGATGGGCCGCCAGGGCCGCCAGGACCTTGGTGAAGGTCCGGGGGCCAGCTTGACCTTATTCTTTACGTCCGCCTGCCAGTGTCTGAGCCATAGCATGCGGCGAGCCGTAACGTGCGACGTGATGGCCCTGGAAGAAAATTTTACCGACTGGTAAGTGGCGTCAGCCGAGAACTCGGCTGCAGCCACTAACCGCTATATCCTGGTGAGCTCTCAGATTGGAAGCAGGGATGTGGTCCTTGAGCTGACGTAGCCAGCGGATGGAAGACCTGGTGAAAAATGAGGCGGCCGTAGCCGATTTAATGGCCCAGGCGTCAGATAGGTGGGCCCTACGCAGCGCCAGCTCCGCCCGCCTGTCCTCAGGCTTTAAGGCCTCTAGGGCCTCACTAGGGGTAGAGGAAGAAGCTAGACCCACAATGGGGTCATCAACCTCCGGGATATTCAGAAGGTTAGACAGAGCCGCATCGAGATTGAAGAATCTCTTGTCTTGGCTAGATGGAGCAGGAGGTGTCCCTGAGGAGGTAAGTTGCTTTGCAACCAGATCTACGAAGATGGGAGGGGATGGGATGACCTCGGCTTCCACCACTGGTTGGGTGAAAATGGAGTCTTCTGGGCCCTCTTGGACTGGGGGTTCAGCAGGGGACTGGGGAAGAAGGCCAGATACATTCTTGGCCTTAAGGAGGAGGGACTTGAACATATGTGGTTTGAACAGTCCCCCAAAGGTGGGTTGGTCGGGGAAGGACCCTCGTCCTCCGACATCTCCCCTCCATGATGTCAGCCTCTAAGAGGGGTTCACTATAGCGGGAGGATCCCATCCGGGAATCCTCTTCCTCCTCCCTGAAATCCCCAAAGTCCCCTTCCTCCTCCATCTGGGCCCCAACCGGTGGAGGGCTATCCCTCTGAGAGAGTACCTGATCAGTTGGGGGACCGGTTGTGGAAGGGATCTGAGTGATAACGAATCGTGTTCAGAGGCTCGCGGAGAGAAGCCTGATCTGGACACGTGTTGTAGTGCCTCTGCTATGCCCTGGCGGATGGCTGATTCCATCCAAGCCTTGATGTGAGGTGGAACCTCGGAGGTAGAGGGTTCATCCTGGCGCAGACCAGCGGCTGTGGGTGTAAAGGTGGCTTCGGGGGTCCGTCTAGTCGGAGGTCCGGGGTCGGAAGACCCTGAAGCGAACTGCGCCTAGGTAGGGAAGAAGGGTCTGAGGGGAGAGGTAGAGCAGAGGTAGAAGGGGTTGGAGGAGGAGGTATAGACAGCTCCGAGCGGGACTCCCTTGAACGCCGGTCGAACTCTTTTTCTAACGCTTTGTGGCGCCTCAAGGCGTCACGTTGGGCGGCCTTGGAAGGTTCCTTGTCCTGTCTGGAGCCCTTAGGTTCCTTATCCTGCCTGCGCAAGTAGTGGGACTTTGCTTTAGCCTTCAAAGAAGGACGTTTAGAGGGATTGTCGTCTGCCATGTTAGGTAACAATACTAGCAAAGGCGGTTGGCTCGCCCAGAATAGGCCTGGATGAGGCCGGGTGAAGGTGGGGCTGGCCCTCTCCCCCTTTTGGAATTTGTAGTGTACAGAGATAACAGTAAGGTATCTAAATAATATAGTATGTACAGGAAAAATAGATACTCTATTTGTAATTCCTTTGATTTCTTTTTGTTTGTTCTTTTTATCTTTTTCTCTTTTTTTTTTTTTTTTTGTATCCAATATATATACAGGTTATCCGTAAATATCTATATGTCTATGAAAAAAAATTATTACTGTACAAAAAAACAGAAATTATTATTATTATTATTATTATTTTGCAAATATATTCCTTTTATTCTCGAACAGTAGCAGTAACTGGGTATCTCAGTACAGGCCGGATCAGTCAAATAAACGCCTGAGGCCTATGGTAGAAGAGAGGGCCTCTGGCAGCAGGCCTCCAGACAAGAGAAAACAAAACCGGAGGGGGCTGCAACTTCGCCCGAAACGGACTGCGGGAGGCCAACTAAGATAAAAAGCGAGCCAGGTAGAAAGAAATGGGCAGCAAAGCTTTGACCCAAGGCCTGGGGCTCTAATTCACCGCAGCTAGAACCAGAAAAAAAAGGCGCCCGACCACGAGGCGGAGCCAAAATGGCGACCGCGAGCTGAACCGTCGGGACGCCCGGGACGGAAAAGGAGGGCTTTGCCGGTCAGCTCGGCACGCCTAGGGCCTTAGGGGCAATAACCCTCCCGGTCGGCGTTTGGGGTGGGGGGAATCCAGCAGTAAAATGAAAGGAAAAACAACGCGTGCCACGAGGCAACGCGGAGGCAGCGATGCGATCTGATAAGGATGGGGAAGCGCTAAACGCTGCTGCGAGCCGCAGCTTCGTCTCAGGGACGAGGAAAATTTTCCCTTAAGTCCAGACCCTTTGCGCAGGAGGAGAAAGAAGGCAAACCTTATCAGAATGTGAAATAGGAAGGAAAACTGCGATCAGCCAAGGAGCTCTCTAACACACAGCCTGACTCTTCGAGGCTGAGCAAAAGACTGGGAGCGCTCCGCGATGTCACGTGAGGGGCGGAGCGTTTCCTCATCTAAAGCTCAGCCTGCAAGAAGAGGACTCGGAAGCATATCCCAGTCTCTGGATGCTCCGAGCGGCTCGAAGGAGAATACTAGATTCTGTTGTAAATAATGATTTTTAGAGAAGCTAGCACTGCAGAGTTTGCATTGTTATAAATTAATCCAGCCATGGCAAACACATAGTGGCTGACCTGCATTTGTATGATAAATCAAGGTTAATCACTGGATTATCTGATTTTGGCAAAAATCAGAATAAAAGGAAACCACAAACAAATGACATTAGTGTACTGAAACAGCCCGTAGCCTATCAGTCTGTGAAGCACTATCAGTCCCTAATTATAGTGCCAAGTAGAAGTAATTTAGATAGTCAAGCTGAAGCTTTCCATTTTTATTTAAGCAAAAGTTTGGATAGGAAAGTCTTATTCAGTATAAATCGTGGCATGCAGTCTGTTGTTTGGTTAGGTAAAAAAATAGGATCAAATTATTGCTGCTTGGCAATAATATCTAATGCAGCATCCAGAAATATATCAGTTCAGTCTGCCTTTGCTCCCTCATAAGAAAAAGATTCCACTCACAAATTAACCCGAGGAAAGAAAATACTAGTGAAGAGTAAGCAGCTACAGTACTCCCAACGTCAACTCTAATGTATACTATTTGTGCCTCACCTGGGAAGTAGCTACAGCATTATTCTTTCAAAAATAAAACAAGAAATCCTTCCAAACTCAATTCATTAGTATTATTTTAAATAGAAATTTCTATTGACTTAGCAATTAATATTTATTTCCTGCTCTGTCATATACTGTCCAACTACTGTACTAAAGTTTATAGATGATACAGCAGTCACTGGTCTCATTCAAGACGATGATGAGTCTGCACATAGATGACAGATACATCAACTGGCCCTGTGGTTGCAGCCAATACAATCTGGAGCTGAACACTATTAAAACTGTAGAGATGATAGTAGATTTTAGAAGAAGCTTTCCTATCACCTCTTACAATACTAGGCAACACAGTATCAACAGTAGAGACTTTTAAGTTTCTATTATCTCCAAGGAAATGGTCACCTAACATTAGAACTATCATTAAAAAGGCACAACAAAGAATGTTCTTCCTGCATCAATCAGAAAGCTCAAATTGCCCAAGGATCTGTTCATGCAGTTCTGCAGAGGAATTATTCAGTCCGTCATTTGTACCTCAATAACTGTCTGGTTTGGCACAGCAACCAAACAGGACAGGTACAAACTTCAATGGATTTAATAGATTTAACAGATAATCAGAGTTGGAAGGGACCTTGTAGGTCATCTAGTCCAACCCCCCACCCAAGCAGGAGACCCTACACCATTTCTGACAAATGGCAGTCCAATCTCTTCTTGAAGGTCTCAAGTGATGGTGCCCCCACAAGCTGTTCCATTGGTTGATTATTCTGTCAGAAAGTTTCTCCTTATTTCCAGGTTAAATCTCTCCTTGTCAGTTTCCATCCATTATTCCTTGTCTGGCCTTCAGGCGCTTTAGAAAATAGATTGACCCCTTCCTCTCTGTGGCAGCCCCTCAAATATTGGAAGACTGCTATCATGTCTCCCCTGGTCCTTCTCTTCACTAGACTAGCCAAGCCCAGTTCCTGTAACCATTCTTCATATGCTAGGATAATTAGGACTGCAGAAAAAACAACCACCCTGCCTTTCATTGAAGATCTGTATACTGCACAAACCAGAAAGAGGGCTGAGAAAATATCTACAGACCCCTCACATCCTGGACATAATCTATTTTGACTTCTCCCCTAAGATGCCACTATGGAGCATTGCATTACAAAAGACATATAGTTCCCCCACCCCCACCCCCATGCTATCACTCTGCTGAACACTTAATTCTTACAACACTGTCTCATTTCTCAACTTTTCTCATTTTCTCACCTTTCCTACTATCATCTCCTATTGATTTCTTATGATTTATCAATTGTTGTTTGTAATTTATGATTAATGATATAACTATGATTTCCTATCTGTGACCTATTACTTGCTCTTTATATGTACATTGTGAGCAACAATTTATAAATTATTTTTATATAACATTTTGTGTTGTTTTGTGTAAGCATTTCAAAGCCGGTTTGGTCTAATGGTTAAGGCACCAGGCTAGAAAAACGGAGACTCTGAGTTCTAGTCCCATCTTAGTCATGAAAGCCCGATGGGTGATTTTGGGCCAGTCATTCTCTCGTCAGCCCAACCCACCTCACAGGGTTGTTGTTGTACAGAAAATAAGAGGAGGGAAGTGGCATTGGATATGTTTGGCAGCTTATTTGTAAAAATAATAAAGGCAGGATATAAATACATCAGTGATAAAAATTCTGTCATCTTTCTCCAAGTTCCTTCTTTTTTGAGATCATTTTTAAAATATTCCTCCAGCTTGTAAATTCAATAAGCATGGTAAACTACCGTATATACTCGAGTATAAGTCGACCCGAATATAAGCCGAGGCACCTAATTTTACCACAAAAAACTGGGAAAACTTATTGACTCGAGTATAAGCCAGGTGGGAAATGCAGCAGCTACTGGTAAATTTCAAAAATAAAAATAGATACCAATAAAAACTTTCACTAGGACAGTTGAGAATAAGTTTGATGTTCACAATTTCCTCTTTGAAAGAGACCAGTAAATAGGGAACAAGAAGATGAAGAAAAGAAGTGTGTTTTTTCACACTTTTCACACTGCAGTGAACAAAAATGGCATCGTAGGAACAGGCTTATTCTCAGTCCAAAGGTTTTTTTGTGATTTCTTCCCTTATTTAAGGGAAATTTGGGAAACGATATCACTATCATGAAAGGTTTAATTGATTCACTAACCCAAAAGAAGATGATGATGACAGTGGAAGGCAGGAGTCACTCTCTCCTTGCAAGAAAAAGCAAGAGCCGTTCTTATGATCTCTCTCTCTCTCTCCCGTAATACAGTCAAGCCCTTTCCAGCACACGCGATCTGCCGCTGCAGCTTTGTACCTTGCAAATGCAAAATCCCGGGTTTTTGCATTTGCAAGGTGCAAAGCGGCGAAGCGGATCGCGCATGCTGGAAAGGGCTTGACTGTATTACGGAAGAGAGAGATCATAAACGGCTCTTGCTTTTTCGTGCAAGGGAAGTGACCCTGCCTCCCACTGTCATCAACATCTTCTTCTTTTGGGTTAGTGAATCAATTAATTTGGGAAATGATCTCACTATCATGAAAGTCAGTGTTCTCTGCCCGTGGGGCGGAAGAAAACGCCCGCGGCATATCCATGCGCGTGTAAGGGGAATCAGAAATCCCGCGTTCAATGCCTAGCACGCAGCTGTGAGCAAATACTGGGAAAACCTGATTGATCAGAAGGAAGGAGGCAAAGAGGGAGGGGTGGTGGTGGACGGAGATCCCACTGGTATTTGTGAAACACTTGGTCGGCAGCGCTTAGTCAACGTCCTGGCTCCAACCCCACCCACCCACCCAAAGCCAGGAAGTCCCCCAATCGCGCAGCCCAGAATCGCCCTCCCCTCGGGGCAGCAACGATGCCCGGTGTTTCCCGAGACAAGAAGCTCCGCCGTGCAATGAAAGCGCCCTGGCTCTAGGCTCTAGGCTCATAAAACAACGCGAGCCGAGGTCGCCGGCTCCGCTCAGCTTCATTTTCTCAGCCCCAGCTGCTTTCAGTCCACTCGGGAGGAGGAGGAGGAAACGAAGCTGAGCGGGCCAGCGACCTCAGCTCGCGTTGTTTTATGAGCCTAGAGCTCAGAAAACAATGTCGAGCAGCCGCCACCACCTACTCCCCTCCTCCCGGCGGACTGAAAGCAGCTGGGGCTGAGGAAACGAAGCTGAGCGGAGCCGAAGCGACCTTGGCTCGCGTTGTTTTATTAGCCTAGAGCTCAGAAAACAACGCGAGCAGCCGCCACCACCTCCTCCCCCTCCTCCCGAGTGGACTGAAAGAGCTGGGGCTGAGGAAAGCGAAGCTGAGGCGGAGCGAAGCGACCTCGGCTCGCGTTGTTTTATGAGCCTAGAGCTCAGAAAACAACGCGAGCAGCCGCCACCACCTCCTCCCCTCCTCCCGAGCGGACTGAAAGAGCTGGGGCTGAGGAAACGAAGCTGAGCGGCCGGCGACCTCGGCTCGTGTTGTTTTATGAGCCTAGAGCTCAGAAAACAACGCAAGCAGCCGCCACCACCTCCTCCCCTCCTCCCGGCGGACTGAAAGCAGCTGGGGCTGAGGAAACGAAGCTGAGCGGGCCGAGCGACCTCGGCTCGCGTTGTTTTATGAGCCTAGAGCTCAGAAAAAACGCAAGCAGCCGCCACCACCTCCTCCCCTCCTCCCGAGCGGACTGAAAGAGCTGGGGCTGAGGAAACGAAGCTGAGCGGAGCCGAGCGACCTCGGCTCGCGTTGTTTTATGAGCCTAGAGCTCAGAAAACAACGCGAGCAGCCGCCACCACCTCCTCCCCTCCTCCCGAGCGGACTGAAAGCAGCTGGGGCTGAGGAAGCGAAGCTGAGCGGAGCAGGCGACCTCGGCTCGTGTTGTTTTATGAGCCTAGAGCTCAGAAAACAACGCAAGCAGCCGCCACCACCTCCTCCCCTCCCGAGCGGACTGAAAGAGCTGGGGCTGAGGAAACGAAGCTGAGCGGAGCCGAGCGACCTCGGCTCGCGTTGTTTTATGAGCCTAGAGCTCAGAAAACAACGCGAGCAGCCGCCACCACCTCCTCCCCCTCCTCCCGAGCGGACTGAAAGCAGCTGGGGCTGAGGAAACGAAGCTGAGCGGAGCCGGCGACCTCGGCTCGCGTTGTTTTATGAGCCTAGAGCCTAGAGCCAGGGCGCTTTCATTGCACGCGAAGCTTCTTGTCTCGGGAAACACCGGGCGTCGTTGCTGCCCGAGGAGGGCGATTCTGGGCTGCGCGATTGGGGGACTTCGTGGCTTTGGGTGGGTGGGTGGGTGGGAGCGAGGATGGACGGAGTCCGTGAAGTGGGGCTTGCCTGCCCTTGCTGGCTGCCTCTGCTTCCTTAGGAGCGGGGAAGGGGCTCATCTGGACCAAGGGTGAGTCTCCCCCTCAGTTTCCCCAGAAGGATCTTCCGTTGCTTTTGCCTTCTCCCTACATCTTCCCTCTGTTAAAAATCCCCCCACACACACACACTTATTTTCGGGCGGATAGATTTAGTGTCTGAGCATTCTCACATGACGGTGGGTCTTTTCCCCCTCTAAAAACAGTTAAAAAAGAAAAATATATCCTCATGCAAGAACTTTTCTGCTTCTGATTACCCCCATGCTTAAAAGTTGCAAAGGAAACACGGAACCAGGAAGCGCCTGCCCAGCTCCGGAGCTCCACACCATTTTTTTTCAGAAGGGAATCTGACTCGAGTATAAGCCGAGGGGTTTTTCAGCACAAAAATGGGCTGAAAAACTCGGCTTATACTCGAGTATATACGGTACTACTTTTATTATGCAGTTCCTGATGTGTCTTTAATCTGTTTCTTAAATCCAGATATATCGTGTTAGCATATGTACTTGGATCTTTTTTACTTAAATTATCCTTGGAAACCATTTGTTAGTGAGATTAGGTGTTAAATTATCTGACTTATTTTTTAAAAAAATAAATTTTAATAGGCTGTGTCTTACTGCATGTGCTTTCAAATTCTTTTGTTTTGTTTCTTCCTACTACAGAATCCATGAAGTCTATTAGTTTGACCTGCCCCTTTTAATAATGTTCAGTTCTTCACAGATTGTATCTGTTCTGTTATCCATGATAGGCAGTTCTCTCTAGAGTACAATCTTGCATTGAAGAATGGCTAGTCCACCTCTTTTTAAACAGAAATTATGTAGAATTTCATGTCTTCCTTTGGGGCTTTTTCCCCTTCTCCATATGAATCTGTTGCTTGTTCTTTAGCAATTCTGCAAGTTTTTGTCTGAAATTGGAAATGGTGCCATTTGGAATAGAAAGTTCATTTGAGGTAATATATTCATTTTTATGATTGTATTAAGTCCTAGCCTGGAAAGTTTCAGACCTCTCCATATTTTGAGGACTTGCTTTATTTCTTTCCATCATTTGTTGTAATTGCTTTGAAATATATTTTTATTGCTTCCTGTCAGATGGAGTTCTTGGTTAACCGAGTCTTTTGTTATCTCATCACCAGTCTGTTTTTTTCACAGCATTTTCTTCACCAGAGGTTATTTTCTTTTCATTAATTTTGGATCCAGGAAAGCAACCAAAGTCATTAATTGTTATTAGCTGTCCTGCAGAGCTCTGTGACTGCATGAGTCTTAATACTATATCATCAGCATAACACTTCACCTTATATTCTTCTTCTTGAATTTTAATCGGAGTTGGGGGTTTTTAAATCCAGTTTGCAAGGACTTGAAAGCAATTACAGATAGCAAGGACAGAGTGGGCACCATTATATTTTATCTATTGGGAAACTTGCAGAGAATATAATCTTCAGTATTTATTGTTGATATGCATTCTCCTCCCAGATTTTAAATTCTTCTATGGTTTCATTTTGTTTAAAAACCTTCAGTAAAATAACTTTTCCAAATTGTCAGAACCTTTTTCTTTGTGTAAAATTATTATTGTTGCCTAGTTTTTCTTCGATATATTTTCTTCGATATATTCTATCTTGGCAGCTGAACAAAAAAACACAAATAACATTCAGCATTGTGTGCTACCCCCCCCCCCATATATTGGAAGGAGTTCTACAGGTATTTATTCAAACCCACCCCCCCAACAGGTCTTGGGAAAGCACCCCTGTTGCGTGGATCCAGATTCCAAACTCAGTACAGCAAGAGTCACTGGGCAACCGAGTCCAATGGGCACACACCAAGTCTAGGAAAGCAATCCAGTTGAACAGACTAGGATACAGGGCACAAGCACACAAGGCACAGAACTGGGCACATTGCTCCAGCAACACTCAAGTCCTCAGGGCAGGGTATAAGTACGCAATGCTGGTGCAGCCCTTCCTGAGGAGGGCCTGGTACAGCCCTTCATGAGAAGTTGCCTCCTCATGAGTTATCTAGCTGACCAATGTTGTGCCTATCTCCTCTCTGCTCTACGTGTCCTTGGATCAGGAGGAGGTGTGGATTCCACCTCCTCCTCATTGCTAACGGGTGGCAGCTGTTCCTGGTCCTGGACTGGCACTTCCTAGCCAACTTGCTGCAGCTGTGGCTCGCCTCCCTCAGCCTGTCACTGGTCCAATTGACCCAGCTGAGGCTGCTCCATCAGGCTAACATTCTCCGAGTCCCGATCCTGACCAATTCTCGACTCCACAGTTTCCTCCGCAGACTCAAATTCACCCTCCTCTGAACACGCATCTGGAGAGGGGTCCAGGGGCAGATCCATGACACATTGGCACTTGGAATGTCTGCACATTTTTACTTTGTTTGTTTACTTATATATCAAACTTCTTATCTGCCCATCTCTCTCATAGATAGTTTTGGACAACCCTACAGCCTACAGGTCAGAGACAAGAATAGCAAAGAGCCTGCAAGATTACAGTATTCACACTGCAGCCCTGAGTGAGGCTTATCTTTCCAATGAAGCTCAGCTGGTTGAAATTGGAAAAAATGCAGTCATGGCAGTGTTAAGCCTTAGAATGCTGGAATTGGATTTGCCATCAGAAGTCCCTTGATTCAAAGACCTGGCTAGTATCTCCAAGGGTCTTAAAAAACAGCTCATGACATTGCAGCCTCCTCTACAAAATAGAAAACATGGCCCTCTGCCTATTCGCCCACAAGGACCAACCTGGATGAGATGAAAGATAGATTCCATGAAGAACTAAATGCTCTACTATCAGCAGCACCAGCAAACTTGGTGACTTTAATGTAAAAGTAGAGTGTACTTCTACAGCTTGGCAGGGAGTCACTGGGAGATGTGGAACGGACAAGTTTAACAATGAGGACCTTCTTTGTTGAAGACCTGTGTAGTGTATTACCACTGCTAGAATGTTCTGCCTACCAAGTCTGCAACATGACTTCCTAGATGCACTGCCGCTCCTAACATTGGCATCTTAATGCCTATGTCCTTGTCAAAAGAAAAAAAACAGGCAGGATGTCAGAATAATTAAGATCATGCGTGGTGCTTACTACTGGGCAGATCAAAGGCACATTGTCTTCATAATGAAGACAATCAGAACCAAGAGGTGACCACAAGGAAGTAAAGCCATGAAAAGAATGAAAGTGGGCAGGCTGGAGACCCCCCACTCCCCAGCACAGCTTCAGCACTGGCTGAAGGGTTAGAAACTAAGTTTGCTGACCTACATCTTGCTGGCAGTGCTGAGGACAACTAGGAATGCTTCAGGGATGCAGTCCATTCATCTGCATTGAAGATGCGAGAGCCCTCTACTCATAAGCAGCATAACTGGTTCAATGAGAATGAACACAGGCTTTGCTACTTGAAAAATATCACATTCATAATGTGGATCAGAATGATGTATCGTTAGCCAACAAGAAAACACCTTTACCAATGCTAGTAGGATAGTCCAGAATAAATTGCATAAAATACTAGATGTCTGGCTGAGCAGCAGGGCAGATATAATACAAGGATAAGCTGATAGAAATGACTTGAAAATGTTCTCTTGGGGATTCCCCTCTCCTGGCACAACTCCCATTATAGAATAGGCTCATATTCCACAGAGATAGGCTAAACACATCGTAGCCGTCCTCAACCAATAGTAATCTATTCACAATGCGGTGATAGACAGGATTCCCCAGATCAGTATCAACGGCTCCATGGATGATCCACCGATAATAACTGAAGCCATGGAAACTGTCAGCCAGCTATTCAATTGCAAAACCCCAGGGAAAGATGCCTTACCTTCAGAGATATACGAAGTTGGTGGTCCTGTATTTATAAAGAGGCATCATTCTGCATGGCAATAAACATCATGCTGGACAGCGTGGGTACAAGCACACAGCTCTATTTAACACTATTGGTGACTGGGAGAATTTTTCACCAGCTACCATTCTGGCCATTGTGCTTTCATGGAACTGGCGTATCACCTGAATGAATCTGATGAGGAAGCCAAACTTTGATATAATCCTCCACAATCCTTTTTGGCTAAGGGTATCAAAGGTTTTCTTGAGGTCAACAAAGTTGACTGGGGCAGCAAGCCAGTTCCAGACGATTTAGAACTCTTGCAAAACCTCCCCCCCCCTGCAATAGAGAACAGAGACATTCCTTAGTGGTTGTCACATACTTTTTGATTACTCTTTCTATTTTTGAGCTGTATGATGGATCTATCTGTAAGTTCTTGAAGGATGGATCCTTGTTTCCAGAAAGATGGGAATAACACAGTGAGTTTCTCTAGTCAATTTATTTCCTGTTTCACCATATTGTGCTTTCCCCAAGTACATTCTTCTTATTCTCCACTGTAATTGTGGCTTTGCCACTTCAGATTTCCTTTTACTGCAGGTCAACTTGGGGTCCCAAAGGCTTTAATCTACACTGTTCAAAAAAATAAAGGGAACACTTAAACAACACAATGTAACTCCAAGTCAATCACACTTCTGTGAAATCAAACTGTCCACTTAGGTAGCAACACTGATTGACAATCAATTTCACATGCTGTTTGTGCAATGGAATAGACAACAGGTGGAAAGCATAGGCAGTTAGCAAGACATCCCCAATAAAGGAGTAGTTCTGCAGGTGGTGACCACAGACCACTTCTCAGTTCCTATGCTTTCTGGCTGATGGTTTGGTCACTTTTGAATGCTGGCGGTGCTTTCACTCTAGTGGTAGCATGAGACGGAGTCTACAACCCACACAAGTGGTTCAGGTAGTGCAGCTCATCCAGAATGGCACATCAATGCGAGCTGTGGCAAGAAGGTTTTTGCTGTGTCTGTCAGCATAGTGTCCAGAGCATGGAGGCGCTACCAGGAGACAGGCCAGTACATCAGGAGACATGGAGGACACCGTAGGAGGGCAACAACCCAGCATCAGGACCGCTACCTCTGCCTTTGTGCTAGGAGGGACAGGAGGAGCACTGCCAGAGCCCTGCAAAATGACCTCCAGTGGGCCACAAATGTGCATGTGACTGCTCAAACGGTCAGCAACAGACTCCATGAGGGTGGTATGAGGGCCCGACATCCATAGGTGGGGGTTGTGCTTACAGCCCAACACCGTGCAGGACGTTTGGCATTTGCCAGAGAACACCAAGATTGGCAAATTTGCCACTGGCGTCCTGTGCTCTTCACAGATGAAAGCAGGTTCACACTAAGCACATGTGACAGACGTGACAGGGTCTGAAGATGCCGTGGAGAACGTTCTGCTGCTGCAACATCCTCCAGCATGACCGGTTTGGCAGTGGGTCAGTAATGGTGTGGGGTGGCATTTCTTTAGGGGGCCGCACAGCCCTCCATGTGCTCGCCAGAGGTAGCCTGACTGCCATTAGGTACCGAGATGAGATCCTCAGACCCCTTGTGAGACCATATGCTGGTGCGGTTGGCCCTGGGTTCCTCCTAATGCACGACAATGCTAGACCTCATGTGGCTGGAGTGTGTCAGCGGTTCCTGCAAGACGAAGGCATTGATGCTATGGACTGGCCCACCCATTCCCCAGACCTGAATCCAATTGAGCACATCTGGGACATCATGTCTCGCTCCATCCACCAACTCCACATTGCACCACAGACTGTCCAGGAGTTGGGGCATGCTTTAGTCCAGGTGTGGGAGAAGATCCCTCAGAAGACCATCTGCCACCTCATCAGGAGTATGCCCAGGTGTTGTAGGGAGGCCATACAGGCACGTGGAGGCCACACACACTACTGAGCCTCATTTTGACTTGTTTAAGGACATTACATCACAGTTGGATCAGCCTGTAGTGTTATTTTCCACTTTAATTTTGAGTGTTACTCCAAATCCAGACCTCCATGGGTTGCTAAATTTTATTTCCATTGATAATTTTTGTGTGATTTTGTTGTCAGCACATTCAACTATGTAATGAACAAAGTATTTCATAAGAATATCTCATTCATTCAGATCTAGGATGTCTTATTTTTGTGTTCCCTTTATATTTTTGAGCAGTGTAGTTTAATGCTATTGCCATTGAAGTGATCATTCATTTACAGCTTCTTCTTAAAGCACTGCAGCCAACATAAATGCAGAGTTGCTTTAGCTGGACTATTCATACCTTGAATGACCCTGCTGGGATTAAATAGTTTTTGCATAAACACATGCTCATCCCTCCAAGGAACACCCATCTACCAGCACAGTAGTAGTTGAGGAGATAGATTTCATGCAGCATCTTTTAATGGTCATATACTTTATCCAAATACAGTACTTCAGAGCATCTCTCTTTTATGTTTAACAATCTCCATGCCCCACATGATAAACTGTCTTCATTCTTTATTTATAGACTGTCTAAATGATAGAAATGAAAAGTACTACACTTCAAAATAAAGTGCCATGGTTAAGCACACTTTCTTTTCAGGAATGCTTCTTAGCCTACAAATTTACTCTAAAAACAGTCTTGGAGAACAAAAATGATAGAGAGCTGAGGTTTAAGTCTCTGTTTAAAAGTACAGGTAGCAGAAATTATCCAACAAGATAATGGATGATGGTCAGCGGGAATCTCCTTGTTCTGGTACTTAGTGATTTGCCAATTCCACGATGGTAACCATGCTGTGTGGGTTGTGTGCTCTCCAAAGTTAAAGCATGTCCTAAAAATTGTGGACTCTTGGCTTAGTATGATTTGCAAACCCAACCATTCTACTTAAAAAACAGGGGTTACATCACTTTTTTTTTTTAGTTTGGCCTTTCAAGTTAAGAGTTTTATAAATGAAAAGAATCCAAAACAAACAGGATGGTGAGGTCTAAAATTATTCCAACTGAACACATTACAATAGTGAAATCATAGTAAAAGTCCGTCTTTATAACTACATTTGTGAAGAATTAAATACATTGCTATCAAAAGACCTCTTCTTCCTTCTCCATCTCTCTGGCATCCAGGTAAAGAAGACCAATACTTCTGATCTAATATTTTCAGATGTGATAGAAGCAAAATAGTAAGCACTGCACTCTTCTGAGTTCTAGGTTCTGAGTCTAGCTGTGCCTTCCTTGATTAAACAGGAAAGTGAAGTAAGAGAAAGCAGAACCAATGATCTTCAGCCCTTTCCCTGCAACAATTCAATTCACTCATTGTCTCTCCTTGAAATATCATCCCACACCTTTTTTCCATGTTTCACAGTCACGTTTCAGAAGAATCCAAAATAACAATAAGAACATTTCCTAAACTGTTTTACAATAAAGGCCCAGCCAATCACAAAAACAAATTCAAATAAAGTTAGCATTCCACATAAACACATGGAAACTCAAATAAACATAGAATTCCATGTAAAAACATAACCATCCACACACCTACACCCACATACTGCACACCAAAACTAGATAAGGAGACATTTTCGGCCTTGAGCTTTTTCCCCCCTAAAGGCTGTATATAAATTCTATTCACATACAGGACATTTTATGGCAACTGACCAACAGACCATTATCAGAACTTTTTAAAAACATTTTTGACAAACAAAATCCAATAGACTACATTTATCTGAATTATATGCATCTACATCTAAGAGATGTAACAGTAGTCAGTTATGGGATAGATTTCTGTCTGTCAGAAGGACAGAAACCCTGCTAAAACGACAAAAAGAAATAGCAATCTTATTTATAAACCCATAATTCCTGTGGTCCAGGGAAAGAACAGCTTAAATATAGAGGGGTTTACATCAGGGGTGAAATTCAACCACCTCAAGAGAGGTGGTAGGGACAATTTGAATTGGTTGGCCCTGCCCACACCCACCCGCCTTCTTCCTTTTAGAGACTGAGTCCCACCAAGCCACGCCCACAGAGCCGTTAGGGGAAATTTTTGAATTTCACCTGATTCACATGTATTGTGTATGCTTAGTTTATATACAAATATTGTACAAGTTGAAAAAAAATAGCTAACCAACTATTGATCCAGTTAAGAAACTTTTAAAAAGATTCCTTTCTATAGCATGTGTTAAAAATTAGTCACCATTTCAGGATTCTTAAAACAAAGTTTCTGGCACGTTGTTTTTCCATAATGTTGCTATAAAATTCTGAACAGCAAGTAATTCCTTCCTGCTTTCTTTGATGTTTCTCTCTTCCTTGGCAGAAGTGCTAAGCAAACCCCCTCCCAGCCATTAACAACTGCCAGTTCTCCCTCCAACTACCCTGAGGCTCCAATGATCCAAATGTACAGCTTTCAATATGTTTTCATACTAACGTTTGTCAGTTATCCATAAGAAAAAGTTATATTCTACTCAAATGTACTGTCTTTCTCCAAGCAACATCCCAAACAGCATCTTCATTTACAATACAGCCTTTGTTAAATATATCCCATTGGCTTTAGTTTATAATATGAATTTGAAAGGATATTTGCTCCACAAGATAGATGTAGAGAGATAGAGATAGAGAGATGAGAGATACAGTAGAGATAGATAGATAGATAGATAGATAGATAGATAGATAGATAGATAGATAGATAGACAGACAGACAGACAGACAGACAGACAGACAGACAGACAGATAGATAGATAGATAGATAGATAGACAGACAGACAGACATAATGGATGGTCAGACACATGTATTGATGGATGCGTTGTTAAAAAAAGAATGAAGCACTTTATAACCAAGCACAAATAATATCTCACATGTTGAATTACAATAACTTATGCTAGTTTAAAGGAGCAATCCTAAACATACTTGCTAGGTTCTTGCTCCTTTTGAGTCAAAACACTGTATTTAGGATGAGAACGAGCAACCATTCTTTTAATCTTCGACAGCTTTTCCCATCAGGTGCCCTCCAGTTAGGTGCTACACCACAACACCCATCGTTCCCAGCCCACTTGGCCAGGCAAGCCACCCAGGGTAGGACTAACAGCCTACTACCCCGAGCCGCGTTTAGGAAGGGCGGTGTTGTAACACACCCATCCTTCAGCGAGTGATTTAACCTGGCGCATCATGAACGAGCAAGCTGCGATTGGTAAATTAGCGCGGGCCGTAAACGGATTTATTTCACGCGGGCTTATAATGAACGGGGCGAAACGAGTGGCCGGTCGTTTGGAGGCTTTTCTCAGGACTCCAAAAACTGGACACGCGGCAAGCGGAGGGAGACTTTGCCTGCCCTCCGGGTGCTCCTCCCGCGGCCGGGAGAGGAATGGCTCTCGTTGGGCTTCTCGGAGAAGGGGAGCCAAGACTGCTCTCCGGGCCGGGGCGGGACTAGAAGTTTCGGAGGCCGTCTAAGCCGCAGCGGCCGCCGTCAGCCAGCTTGGCCCCACGTCCCTCCCTCTCCAGGCCGGCCCGCCCTCGCGCGCTCGCTCGCTCGCGCCCCACTGGCAGCCCTGAGCATCCAGTCGAGCGCAGACAGGAGGAGAGCTGCAGCCGCGTCCCCACCTCGGGCACCGACACCGACCCGGCGCCGTTGCCATGACCCACTTTAACAAGGGCCCCTCTTACGGACTCTCCGCCGAGGTGAAGAATAAGGTAAAGCACCGCCGAGGTGGGAAAAGGGTCAAAGCCCGCCAGCTCCGCGGCTGGCTTTCTCTCCCGCTTTGTTTGCGCCTCAGAGGGGAAGACGTGGGATGGAGGCAAGGCGCGGGAAGAGTTGAGCGAAGGAGGGAGGGCCGCAGCGGCGCCTCTCTGCGCGCTCCGTTTGTGGGGGGGGTGTGTGGAGGAAAGAAATGGAGTCCGGCTCCTGCGCCCACCCCTCTTTTCCCCACATAGTTTCAGGTTTGGAAACCCTACTCCTGTTCGCAGCGCCTTTGATGTTCCCCGCCTCTTCCATGACTGCCCCCCCCCATTGTTTGGTTTAAGTGGGGTGGCGGGGGGCTGCGCAAAGAAAGGGTGGCTGCTTCAGAGGAAGGTGTTTCTCACACGTCTCTAACCTGGTCCATAAAAAAGAAATTTTGCTGCTTCAATTTGGGGAGGGGGGAGGATATCGTCACCAGGGTCTCTTATCCCGTGGGCTTGGAACCTCGGTGAGAAATGCCCCTCGCCTCTTACTCGGTTTATATGAGGAAACATCCACGCAGACGCTGAGGTACGCGGCCCGGAGTCATAGCCAATGCAGAGAAAAAAACCACAACCAAACCAAACCAAACCTTGGCCTTTCTGGGGCTTCCACTCCAGGACAGATAAATAAAGAAATAATGGCACCCCCTTTGCCTCGTTCTCTCTCCCCCCCCGCCTTTTTTTTTCCGCCACAGAAAAAAAACACCCTGCCGGTCTTTCTCGTTTGCGGGACGTTCTCCCTGCGGGGCTTACTCATAAGCTAGGACCAGGCGCACCTTTCTTGTAAAAGATTCAGGATAGCGCCCCCCCTCCCCCCCCGCTTCGCCTTTCCCGGTCCCTTTTTAATGGAATGCGTAGCACGCTCCTCGTCCTCTTCCTCCTAAGAAAATTACGCTTGCCACTACGCTACTCCTGGCGTCCCCTGGGTCGCCAGCCCCTCCCCTCCTTTACTCGGCCTTCTCTTCCGACCCTCCCTACCCCGCCCGCTTTTCTTTCCGAGCTTGGGTGGTGAGGGGAGTGGGGGGAAATACAGAGAAGCGGTTAGGGTCTTCCCTCCCCGAGAGGTTTCTGTTGGCTTGAGCGGCGTTCCTCTATTGCGGGTCGCTTTTCCTCGTCACTTCTGCGTGGGGTTGGAGGAGACCTGTTCGTCGCTTGCCGGGTCGACCTGAGCTGAGGGAGAGGTGGTGGTGGTGGCGGGAGAGGCAGGGAGTCCTGCTTGCTTCCCTTTAAACTTTTTCTTCTTGGCCTCTGCGCTGCCT
Organism: Notechis scutatus; assembly: GCF_049901735.1. Lineage (NCBI taxonomy): Eukaryota > Metazoa > Chordata > Lepidosauria > Squamata > Elapidae > Notechis > Notechis scutatus. The sequence goes on from NC_142011.1 coordinate 87,193,653, forward strand.
TCCCTCCTCTCGGAGTGGAAAAGTACTTTCCCAGAAAGGGAAGGCGGGAAGAGGGGGGGGGGAAAGGGCCTTTCTTGCTCTCCTCTCCTCCTTTCTTTCCAACTACTGTTACACGCTGCAGATGCCGAGGGTGAATAGACCAGTCCGGCGAACCGCTGAAGGACAAGCTCCGGCTGCTGGGGAAAGAACAGAGAGAAAGAGAGAGACAAAGGCAGCGGGACGCTTGCTTGCCCGGTGGCCTTTTTTATTTTTTTATTTTTATTTTTTTTGCACTGTTGAGACGGACTTGACAAACGGGGGCGGGGAGGGGACGGGTTGGGGAAGACCCCCCCACCCCGGTTTGAAGGACCGGCTCTCCTCCTGCTTGCCTGTGGGACCCACCCAAGGTCGGGAGATGGCGGCAGCCGTGGGGGGAAGCGGGAGGTGCTCCCAGCCTACGTGGCTCCGATCTAGCGCTAGCGAGCGCCAGGCGAGGGATGGTGCGTTGGGGGAAAAGACGGATGCGCCGCCTTGCCTTTCTCGTTCCCCCTTCTCTGTATTTCGGTGCTGCAAGCAGGCTTTGGCTCCAGGGGGGAAAAAAACAACAAAAAAAAACAACCCTTCCTGACGGCCGAGGAAAATGATCCAACAGCACGATGGAAAGAACAAGCTCCCAAAGCCCACAATAGTGATTTTAAAAGCACTGAAACAGTTGTATTGAGGGCAGGCTGGTTTCTACTTTTGAACCGTTGCGGTCTTAAGATTGCTAGATTAAAATGCCAATGAAGTAGGGTGGTTGTTGTAAACTAGTAGAGGAGATCTGCAGAAAACAGCAGGACACTGAACCAGCCTGCATTCCCCTCACCCCCCCCCCCCCACTCCAGCACTGTAATTCATTTAAATCCTTCCATCATATCCTTCTAGTTTAAAAAACAACCAACCCTTGCACTTCTATTTGATATGTTGCCTAATTTATATTCATTTCCTGTCTTAGGCAATCATATTTTCCCAGATTACAGTGATGTAGTGATTCAGGAATTGGAGCCTGTTCTCAGGGTTTTAAAAGGAACCCTTCCGTCCTAAATAGAACATAGAGGAAAAGGTAATGAAACTTGGCAGATCTACCAGCTCTGTCATGTTAATTTGCTGAACCTCTTTGGTCTGCCAAACAGAGGAGAAGTGTCACCTACTCTCCCCTCCCCTCCCAATACTCCCAGCTCAAAAAACCCCAGCACATTCCAATTGCATTACATCATAGGGTATTGGGGAGAGACCAGCCAATCCATGTGGGTGTTGTGCACAGAATATTCATTGTCTCCATACTGCTGCTCTGAAGTCCAAAGTGGTGGGGAGGGATGGAGGGGGGGGGGAGATACACACAAAGGAAGCTTCTGCGGCTTGGGCTTGAGTTTCTCTTAAGTCTCCTGGGAAATGAAGTATAGTGAGGAATTCCCACTCTTCCTCCAGAAAGAAGTGCAGTGGTGGTACCTAATTCCTATGTTGTAACATACTCCTGTCATAACAGCAAGGATTGCATAGAACAGTATTGAGTTTAACCAAAGTTTTTTTAACGTTAAAAAATGCAAGTCTTTGGAGATAGAGCAGAAAACTCAAAAAATGCTTATTTTATGGTTTTCCAATACTGCTTGATCCATTTTGTTTAAATCTTGGATCACCCAAATCTTGTGCATGTTTACTTGTAATTAAATCCCAGCTATTTCAATGGGGCTTCCTCCAAAATAAGTATAATACTCCTTCCTAACTAAACTTCCCCATGTTGTTCTTTAAATAGTTACCTGTCTTATGACCAACTGTTTTTTGTTCTTGGCCTTTTTCTTTCTGGGCTACCTGTTGGAACAAATATCACTTCTGCTATTGCTAACTTTTAAGGTGATTAATTATGCCTCTTAAGTTTTTAACATTGCAAATAAAATGGGTTTGTTTTCAATGATTAGGAATGTAGTCTAATAAGCCCTTAATTGAAAAATAATGTATTCGTTGGCATGAACTGAAAAAGGAAAGATGTGTACTCAAAACACTTCTAAAGGTTAATTCACTTCTGAGAATAGAATGAATGCTCTTCATTATTATATGCAGGAGATACCCAATACATAAAACCTTTTAGAAAATGATACATGTAATATTATATTTCTCCTTTAAACCTCGGCATAGAAATTCAAAGCAGCTACTACAAGAAATATAAAACACAAGTAGATCAAAATAGGCCAATCCAATAAGATCTTTCTCTCCTGTAGACAGATGGACAGATAGCAAAGTTAGGACAACTGCTCAGAAAGAAGTAGATAAAGCTTTCTCTTGTTTTAATGATAAAAGAGCTAGAAAGGCTTTCTTATGGTCTAGATGCTTTACTACTCAATTACATACCCTGTTTTCTTCAATAGAATTTGTAAGATTAAATGAGATTAGCAACGCATCACTAAATTTAAATATAATTTTTAATGTATGTTTATATTTAATAATTATAAAATATTGAGATAAGAGAGCAGTATGTGATAATGAATGCTCTTTTCCCTGATTGAAAGTAGAAAACAACTTTTAATCAGCAAATCCCAATATTTTTACTAGTATATAAACCCTAACTGAAGTCTTCTCATAACTGAAGAATAGTTTGCTGTGTGATCTAAAGAGTTGCAATGTTAAGAAATTGAATTTAACTAATTGTGCTATTCTGACAATATTTGTTGCACTAACTTAGCAAAGTTGTTAGATACTTTGTAAAAAAAAAACTTTCCATAATTTTTGGTTTTGAATAAGATTCTTGATAGAGTAAGAACTATGTATCCATTCAGGAACACTTTAAAAGTGCTTCTTACATTTAAACTATGTTTTTTCATATTTTAAGATTGTAGACCACTCCTCTTTAGTAGATCTCTTCATTTCAATGGAGTTTATTCTAAGCGGAATTTTTGAATCCCAGAGCAAATGGATTTAGTTAGAAATAGATTTGTTACATGTCAGTAGAATTTAGAATCAGGTGTGCAAGAAACTATAGTTTTAGTGGAATTTATCCTTTTAAATTGTTAATGCCTATGCCTATGATACTGATCTTATTCAAGAGTTGTCCTTCTATGGTTAGTTTCTAATAACATGCAATAGTGTTATAGTCATGGGAAAGGACCATCAAGTTATTATGGAGTGATGACTATATTCTTTTGAACTACTTTTATGATGTCTAAGTAGACAAAATTCCTGCCTTTATCCATTTGTAAAGGCTCCTTCAATAGGATAAATGTATATGCTAAAGCAACAGTATGTATAAATCAAATAATAATTTGGAAAAAAAAATCTAATTTAGACCTTAAGCCAATGTAGATTGCGGTGTGCAGAAATTATTAATTTCAGTAACATTAGCCAGATCCCCTCTGTTAAACAGTTGCATGAATTGCTGTGATATGTAGTGTTGCAGAATGGTTTGGCTAGGCCTGGTTAACAATGGTTTACTGTGGCTCTAGGAACACTTGACTAATCTCTCTCTCACATACACACTCACACAAACACATACACACAAATGATGATAGTAGATTACAAAACAGAAAGGGTTTCACAAACCTTTTCCAAACATCTTCTAACTTCAGTAAGGATGTACACTTGAAGTACGGTTGTGGTAATATAATGTTAGGCCATAAAAGGACAAGGTGAATCCAGAAAAGAGTTTTATACAAAGTAGGTTGGAGTTTTTTAAGATAAACTTATTAACTGTGATGAGTATTTAAAATATTTCCAGGATCTTCTCCAATAAAATCAGTTTGTCAAAGCTATTCTTCCCTAGAAAAATTGCCAGCGGTTCTTTTTTTTTTTTTTGGTGAGGTGAGGTGGAATGAATCCCAGTTGTGCTTCCTGTTGTATGGAGCAGCCTTCCTCCAGCAATTAGATAAAGACTTTGACTGTCTTCCAGAAAACATTGAAAACAGAGTTTTTTCACAATAGGATGACGCCATCTCTGTGTTTTTTTGTTGATGAAGCTCTATTATATTTATTTTGATTTGAACTCTTAATAAAGTTATGTTGCTATTTCCTGCGGGTATTTTTATTTACTTGATGTATGTATGTAATTATTGTTAATTATCCGGAGTCCAAGGAAATTGTGGCAGCTTGCAAAGTTGATAAAGTAGTAATTTTCTGATATAACATGAAATGTTGAATATATGTGCAGGTCAATAAAATACGCAGTTCATTTAATAATTGTAATATTAAATTAGAAATCTTATAATGTTGTCTAAGTAACTCAGGATTATTCTAAAGAAAAACCTTTCTAAATAATTGGGATATTAGGGAAAGTATTTGCTAACAACTTATGAAGGCTCTCTAACGTTCTTCAGTTGAATCCATATATTTAAATACTTTGTTGATTGGTGTCATATAAAATACTTGGATTGGATGATTATGTAGTTTTCTCTTTTTTTTTATATGTCATAGTTGGAGCCTCCTGCTTGATGATCATAATAAGACCAAATGTCAAAAATAATTGTAGAACTAAAAGGGATTTAAAGTCTAATGGTCTATTTCAACTGTATTATAATGTACAATGAATGGAGAGCATCTCATAAATAAATGGAGTGAGAGGTTGATACCAGGAAACATTCCACAGTATTTGCTTGATTGAATAACAAAGGAGTGTCTTCCAAAATTATTTAACAGGGCTCTAGAAGGACCACGTAGCTTGCTTGTGGTTAGATGATTAACCAGAATAAGCTGAGTTAAGAATATATCAGTTTAGGAAGTAGCCTGTCCTAAATTGTTTCCAATTTAGGTGTAGTTTACTAAAACCAGACTTCCAGCAATCCTTCGTTTGAAACATTAACTCCGAGACTGACATTAGGAAGGTGAATCCAGAAAATTGAATTTTACTTGCAGATTTTTTAAAAAGAGTTTTTCAACCTAAAAAAAAGAATCTCATCAGGATTGTATACTGTACTTCTTCTTTGTATTTTAACTGAGAAAATAGCCAAGCCCAGGCACGAATAGGCCACCAGATCTTTTTTCATTCTCCTCCAACACATACATTTTGCCAAGCAGCCAGCTCTTCAAAATTTTTGTAAAGTTATTTTGGTATTGAGATACTGATCTGGACTTTAATTTTTTTCAATTTGTCTTTTCTATATGGCTCTGTAACGTAACGAGTTCCAAGTCTATACAGGTAGGCCATTTTCAGAGAGAAGGAGCAAAAAGTGTATTATGATAGCTACCATCTGCTTATTTTTCTCATTTAGGAAACAGAATAGCAATAGCATTAACACTTAGACTTATATATCACCCCATAGTGCTTTACAGCACTCTCTGGTTGGCTCAGCATATTTCCCCCAACAATGTGGGTCCTCATTTTACTGACCTTGGAAAGTTGGAAGGCTGAGTCAATTTTTAGCTGGTCAAGATCAAACTCCTGGCTGTGGGCAGAGTTAGCCTACAATACTGCATTCTAACCACTGTGCCACCAGAATATCCCATATTCCCACCTGGATGTTGTTCTGATTTATGAGAGGAGAATCTTGCAGTGTCCAAACCAGACCATGACCCCTTTTTTCCCCCCCGACATGGAAAAAAATGAAAGAAAAAAAAATGAAAGAAATAATACAGTACTTGTTTAATAATTATTTATTTTCTTCCAGCCAATTGGTTGCCTTTTTATGATTGCCTTTCTGTGCCTGATACTAGGACTGGAAGTACTGTAGCATCCACTGTAGAGTACAGATCCTATCAGAACATGTCTAGATAAATTTTCCAGGTTTACATCTGAAGTTAATTCTGAGTAAGACATAAGAAATTGACTGTAATGGGTGGTTGACTCCAACTGGGAGACTCATAAGATTCAAGTCACCAGTCAGTCATGAAATTCACTGAATGGCTTTGGGCTAGGATAAGATGATAAAATTAGAGTGGGAATATTAAGTGTGTTGCTTTTAATTCCTAAGGAAAGGCAGGACACAACAAATAAATTAGCTCATTAGAAAGCCCAGATTATATCCTTCTTGGATATGCCTCAAGAATTGCAATTACATTAGCTGTCCTCTGGTTAGAAGTGCTCTTAACAGTATTATTAAACTGCTGTCTTGTCACAGATAAGCTCCACCACATTTTGGACACTCATGTGTAAAGGGGATAAATAACTATTCTTGTACTTTAAAATGAGCATTTAAAGCTTAGTAGTAATAACCTTTTGTAGTTTTAAGCTTCATATTCATATACTGGAAAGATCTTTGCTCAGACTAGAGTTCTAAAGGTATTTTGGTTTCTTCCCACTCAAAACAAGAAAACAGAATAACAGAATTGGAAGGGCCCTTCAAGGTCTTCTAGTTCAAGGGTCTCCAACCTTGGCAACTTGAAGACTTGTGGACTTCTCTTCCTTCCTTCACTTCAACTCTGGGAGGTGAAGTCCACAAGTCTTCAAGTTGCCAAGGTTGGAGACCCTTGTTCTAGTTCAACCTCCTGTTCAACAAAACAGAATAGAAAATGGACTTCCAAGACCCCAATTAGATTCTGAAACAGTTTCACAAATTTGTGTCCCCAAAAGAAGTTGCTTCTGGAAGATGGAGTAGTGAATGAGGACCAGTATTCACTTGTATTAGACAAAAATCTATATATATTTCAAACTCAAGGAGAAAGAATGCAAAAGCGACACTATGAGGGGTGACCATAGGCAGTCATGATGATTATTCTTAGTAATTCTCCCCCCCGCCCAGTGGATTTTAAGTACAGTAGCTGTCTATTCAAAAGTTCAATGTGAGGATATGATCTGAATAAAAAATCATGGTATATATTTCACTATTGAAGAAGGAAATGGGGAAAGGAATGGGTGCTAGCTTGATTTCACTTGTTTACCTCAGATTTATTTATGGCATACCAGTGTCAGGGAAATCTACAAATGCTAGACACTATGCAGTCCATACAGCAGATAACAGATATCAGATAATCAGAGTTGGAAGGGACCTTGTAGGTCATCTAGTAGTCCAATCCCCTGCCCAAGCGGGAGACCCTACACCATTTCTGACAAATGGCAGTCCAATCTCTTCTTGAGGGTCTCAAATGATGGTGCTCCCACAACTTCCGAGGGCAAGCTGTTCCATTGGTTGATTGTTTTCATAAATTGCTAGTTCATTCTGTTCTGCGCTTAGTGCCTATCCTTGGTGCACTGCAGGGGGGCAAGCTAGCTTACACCAGTTGACTAGTGGTGCTTGGTTGCTGGCTCTTCCGGGTTCCTCCACTTGTCTCTCCTTGCCTCGTGTTCAGCCAAGTCCAGTGCTGGCTTCTGCTCTCCACACACATGAACACAGCTAGGTTTTTCCCAGCAAAATGGAACCCATATATCTATTCACAACATTGCATGCTTTCGAACTGCTGGATGGGCAGGAGCTGGGGAGCAAGGACCTTCTTGGGGAGCTGGGCTCAAACTGCCGGTGTGCAAATCATTTCTGGCCAGTTATAAGCCTCTGCGCCAATGCATCCCCAAGGACTACAGAAAGTAGCCATCTCTTCCCTCAAGAGGTACTTTGTAGATTCTGAAAAGCACAGAATGAAAAGCAACATGTTCCCATTATCCCTTGGATTGATATATGATTAGGGGATTACAGGGGCTCTGTGCTTAAAGTATAGTTTACAGGTCTGATTGATGTGGGTGGGGGAGAAAGGGGTGGTCCTTGTTTGCAAAACCCTATAATAAGTGAAGCTTCTGTTAGAGCAACCACCTAGCGAATCTTAATTCAGTTCTCTGCATTTTCTATAAAGTAGCTGCTTTTACACTATGTTCTCTTAAGCCACTGAAAGCCATCAAGCTTCAAACTAAGAGTGTTAAGGTAGACTTCAACTTGCAATAGAAATTGAGCCCAGAATTGCTGTCCATAGTCATAACTTATGGTCATAAGTTGAGGCATCATGTCACTAGAACCATTTTTTTTAAACATTTTTTGCAGCGGTTAACCAAATGCATTTTTCCAATGGGAATCCCCACCCCAGAAATTGGAAGCAAATCCTTCAAACTGGCCAAAAAACATTTGCAAATTGTGGTCATGTGACTGTGAGACACTGCAAATGACCATAAAGATGAGCCAGTTGCCAAGTGCCCAAAATGCAGTCATGTGACCACATGGAGAGAGCAGTGTTTCTAACTTCGAAAATGGGTTAAAAGTAGCTCTGGAGAGATATGTTGTAACTTTGAATAGTTGTTAAGCAAAGAGTCATAAATTGAGGATTATCATTCCAAAACCAGCAGTTACTTTGTTTTGGATAGGAGACACCAACAGAGAACATGCTTGTTTTGTAATCAAGCCTGTGTAGACAGCTACACTGATTCCCAGCGTTCGTTCTGACATAAAACAGAGAGGTGGATTTTTAAATCTCTAAACATTTGGACTTGATTTATGTATAACATATTCTAAAAGAAAGAAACTGTCAATAAGAGCTAAAAAAAACGGAATGCATTCTGTCAACATGAGTGGCAACTCATCACAGGCTCAGTTAAATTATTGGTTTTACTTCTATTTGGTGACAGTGACTAGCACATTGATTAATGTGGCCATGCAGCTGGCTCAGTGGATTACAAATTATGCATACCTGAGATATAAGTATACGCTTATTTTATACAACAGCAATTGTAATTTGTAGTTATCAAGATAATTGTGTGATTGCCTACATGCAGCCGTGTTCCTAAGTGCATTTGCTGTGCATCTGCATATTAAAGTAATCACATTTAACTTTACATAGGTCCACTCTGTAGTAGGTTTTTTTTTCTGTGTTGTGGAAGAGAGACACAACTTACTGTATATACTCGAGTATAAGCCTAGTTTTTCAGCCCATTTTTGTGCTGAAAAATCCCCCTCGGCTTATACTCGAGTCAGATTCCCCTCTGAAAAAAATGGTGTGGAGTCGTGGCCTCCGGCGGCAGCGACTCCCAACAGCCTCAGCCGGGAAGGGAAAGGCAAAAGCGCTTTGCCTTTCCCTTCCCGAGGCGGCGGACTGGGGCCGCGCCGGCGTAGTGACTCCTGACTCAGGGGGCCTCCGAGGGAGGGGAAGAGAGTGACTCCTGCCTCCCGCTGTCATCATCATCTTCTTCTTTTGGGTTAGTGAATCAATTAAACCTTTCATGATAGTGAGATCGCTTCCCAAATTAATTATTTTTATTTTTGAAATTTACCAGTAGCTGCTGCATTTCCCACGGCTTATACCGAGTCAATAAGTTTTCCCAGTTTTTTTGTGTAAAATTAGGTGCCTCGGCTTATATTCGGGTCGACTTATACTCGAGTATATACGGTACTTGATATGCATGTTTCTGAATTACAGGAGGATTATCCCTCTTGAATTTGATTTTTTTGAGTAGCAGTTCTCTATCTGTTTATGCTACCCGTTTATTCTGGTTTCCCAAAAGATACCCAAAAAGGAATATGTCTAAAGTATTGCCAGTTTTCATACTTTCAGTGCAGCTGCAATATAGAAATTTCAAAAGAACAATCTCAAAATTAATAGAATGTACTAAATGGTTTTTTTAAAAAAGCATATCTCAAAATGTTAATTCCAAAGTCATGATGTTGCTTGACTACAGGAGCTGAAACACACTGTACTATTACACTAAAATTATTTTTTTAATTTTAATAATAATGAAATTTACTAATTTTAATAATTTAAAAATATTTATTAATTTGTGTAAATTATAAAATTATTCTGCCTTGCCCCAGTAGTTCATTTATGTTCTTTATATTGCAACACTATATTCAGGTCTATATCTGTTTTATTCCTATTAAGTGAGCCAAAACATCATGGCCATCTTCTCCTATGTCCCCCAATATACTTCCTCATCCAGTCCAATGAAGTGAGGTTTGTGTGTGTGTGTGTGTGTGTTGTTAAACTCAAAAATAAGGGTGAGAAGATCCAGTGTTGTATAGTGTTTAAGGTACTGGGCCAGGATTAAGGAGGCACAGGATTAGCTCTCCCTCTCAGCCATAGACTTTTGGAGCTATTCTTAGTCAAGCATATTTCATAAGGTTGCTGTTGTAAAAATAAAGTCAGAAGTTATGGGTGCTTTATCACTGGAGGTTTTTAAGAAGAGACTGGACAGCCAGTTGTCTGAAATGGTATAGGATCTCCTGCTTGAGCAGCTGATTGGATTAGAACAGTGGCCCCCAACCTTTTTGTGCCACCCGCACCGGCATCACAAAATGATCTGCGGGCGGTACGGCATCAGCACGCATGACAAGGCAGGCGAGCGGCGACCGGCCAGCCAGCCGTCCCCGCTTCTCCCCGCCACCTTCAACTCCTCCTTTGTACCTTTGTCGATGGGCTTTGCTTCGGGACGGTTTCGGGACCGGTCGCTCGGCTTGCCTTGCCTTGCCTTAGGTGCTGAAAGAATCCTCGCGCCTTAGTTTCGCTCAAGAAGCCCCCTTCGATGAAACTAAGGCGCGAGGATTCCTTCAGGACTCCAAACACCGCTTTCCAACCGAAAAGCTCACCCAGAAGCACTTTCTCATCAAACAAGATGGCGGTGCCCAGCAAACCGGCGGCCCGGTAGGAAATGTTCCACGGACCGGTACTGGTCCGCGCCCGGTGGTTGGGACCCCAGGATTAGAAGACCTTCAAGATCTCTTCCAGCTCTATTCCTATTCCTTGTTCTGTTCTACTCTGTTCTCCTCTCTCTCTCCTCTCCTCTCTATTCTCTCTACCCTCTATTCTACTTTAAACAAAAAGAGATCTCCTATATAAAAGACATTGTGATATAATTCTAAAAATAATCATAGTTGTTAGAATTATTTAATAAAACATAACAAGAGTTGGAAGAATTCAACTACTTGTCTGTTTTCATGATATCTCAATTAATTATAATAAAGCTATCCCACTAGATGTTTTTCAGTTGATTCCTATGAACAACATAATTATTCGAATTTTGTGTCATTTATCCAAGTTTGTGTTTCTTATTTACCATTTTTCTTTGATACAATTTTATTTATTTTGGATACTGATAGCATTAATAAGTCTTATGTGGAGTTTTCATTAACATTCTTGTTGTCATTCGAGTTCTGATTAAGAAATGAGCTTGAGAAACACAGTACTTAATTCTAACTTTTCAGAGAAGCCTCAACCATAAAGATAGATGAACCTCAATTTCAGTTTAACTTTTCAAATTCTTAACAAATGCATCTTTAGATATAAAATTACTTTTTTTTTTGTCTGACTAGTCTACCAATATATTGGTGTAGTACTTTTTATTTTGTCAAACTTGAGACTGAAAATATTACCCCCCTTTAAAAGTCACTTTAAATGCAAGCTGCTTTATTGATTTGGTTCATTAAAGAAGTACGATCTTTTTCTCAGACTTATTTAAAAGCTTGAAAGTGACCTACTATAATGAGTAGCAGGGAAATGCTATGTTTATAAAAGAAAGTCTAAAGAAATACTTCCAAATCATTTTCAAAGAGTGCCCATTGCCCAGCCTTATTGCCTGCAACATTTTAATAATAATAATTTCAGGTTTGAATTTCTTCTTTTCTATTGCTACATATTGATGTATTTTGGAAAAGGAGTGATTATTGTCTAGTATAGGGATGGCAAACCTATGACATGTATGTCACTGGTGACACTCTAGGACTCAGTAATCCTCTGGAAAGCCATACGAGAGAAGGCCCTGCTCTTCTGCAGCCTTTGAACACCCCCCCCAAAAAACATGCGAGAATGGGACTTACTTTCCTGTTCTTTTTTTGGAGACTATAAAGCCACAGATGCTTCAGAGCATTTTCTGAAGTTTCCAGGCCTCATGCAACCAAGAACTGTCTCGGGTACGTTATTTACAGTTATTAAGTCTTTATTTATTAAATAATAAATTTCAACAATTTATGACTCTATTGTCAATTGTTTCTCTCTCTCTCTCTCTCTCTCTCTCCCTCTCTCCTCCCTCCCTCCTCTCCCTCTCCCTCTCCCTCCCTCTCTCCCTCCCTCCCTCTCCCTCTTCCAGGGAGTTGATTGGACAAAAATGGATAAATGGAAAACTGATTGATGGGGAAGATGAGAGGTGATTTTGGTCAACACCAAATCAAAGAGATTAGATGGTCTAATTTCTAATTGTTTTAACTTAGTTGAATGTATAAAGATTTTACATTTTGTTAATGAATTGGTTAAATTGAATGGTCAGGGTATTTCAGTAATTTTCAAAGTCAACATCTGTAGTTAGTACTTGAAGATAACGAGAATAATTTTGTTTTTCAGTGTTCCATTTGACAAAATCATGTTTGTTGCAGATATAATCAATAGCAGCCTCAATTCTGATTAAAAGTTAACTTTATAAGAAATTGTCATATTTGCATTTTAAGAGGAGAAGGAAGGAACTGAATTCAGACTTGTAGCCCATATGTTCAATTTTTAATTAAATAATGATTGTGTGCATATTCTTTAAGGTCGGTGTGATTGATTATGTCACAATAATCATTTTTTGGAGCCAAAATGACACATTGTCTGGTGTGCTGAATGGAGAATCCGAGGCATGGGTTAACTCCTCTTCTTCTGCTCGGAGACTGAGTCAATCAGGTCTTTGGCCACGCCTCACTTGCCTGAGCATGCCCAGTTTTGACTCAGTTTTCGATCAGAGGGAACGCACGGAACGTTGCTGGTGAAACTTAAAAGGAACTTATCTAGGATTTGAACTCGGCTGATTGTGCAGACTATTTCTTGGATTCTGATTCTTCGAACAGTAAGAACCCATTTTCATTTTAAAAGCATAGATTTTTACTGTACCTTCTTTGACTACTTGTATCTTGTATCGTCTTCCCAAAAATTTCAGTGCTATTAAGTGTTACATCTTATTGATGGGCGATATGGGAGAACCTATGTTTTAAACTTTATAAGAAGTTGCTGTTGAGTGTATCTCCTCCACTTATTTTTAACAATTATTCTGGAATGCAGTATTAGAGATGAGATTTGAGATAGAGATCTCACCTCAAATGTTTTCCATATTGGGTGGGCACACACACATACACACAGATATTCCATCCAGTTGCTTGGCACTTTTACAAGAGAAGATCATTGTTCACATGATGTTCCTTTTTCACGCAAAAATTAAGAGAAGTGGTCATTCTGTTACCAGTTACATGGCATAGCTCATATGTTTTCAGCAGGATTATTTTGACCCTAGCTCTTTTGGGTGTCTTTCCAGTTGTCATTTGAGGACAATTGACTCAAAATTGTATGAGAAAAAATAAAGGGAAAAGTCTGAAATATCATAGTTTAGTATTCTGAAATATAATATGGAGAGTGGTTTTTCCTTCAATATTTTCAGGCTGTGGTTGATATTTAGATATGGAAGCATTTGTCTAGCAAGAAAGCAGAGTCCAGCTAAGGCTGGGAAACTCAAACTTGAAGAAAATAATAAAAAGCAGTTTTATTTTTTCTTAGGCACTTTTAAAAGAGGAAAGAGTAGGTCTATTTTTCTTTTAGATTTGAGTCGTGTTGTGTTGCTGACTACACCAGCCCTGGAGATTTGCACTACTTTATATACTCCTTATTGGATTTTGTGGCTGGATTGAATCTGAAACAGAACAGTTTCTATTAACATACAGTTTCACTGAAATATTTAAAAAATCTCACTGAATTCAATTCTTTTGCAAATATCATCAGATACCAATTGGCTTAAACTTTTTTTTTTTTACAAAGTCTGGAATGGTATGGCTGGCAGCTTTTAGGTGAACTAAATGGGCAGGATTAATAATAATGTATTAAATTTATAAGCCACCTGACTTCCATCAATCCTGGGTGGGTTAAAATTGTTAAAAATTTAAAAAACAAAGATAAAATAATCTCTTCTATGTGCTAAACCACCAATTACCTATCTTTGTGCACTAACTGTGACTGTATGTCATGCAACACTTAATATGCAAAATAATGTTATTTTTGTTTATTTAGCTCAACAGAATCATAAGTTAGTTACAGCAGGTGCTCCATCAAATTTTTAATAAAGTCTCTGTGTGCTTCATTTGAAAAACAAAGAAATAAAGCTGGATACAATACAATACAATAGTTTAAGGGTTTACAATATCAAAACAAGCAGGAATTGAGTGCATAACTCTTTTAGCTTCTAATTAGTACTATTGTGCATATGTAATATAATCCAAATGATGTCACTAACACACATGATTTTCTGTTTTTAGCAGACATTCAGGTGTAATAAGACACTTCCTTTACATATCTCTGAATGGTCTGGTAAAGCAAAAGTTTACTGTATTTCGAGATAAGTATTATCTAAAATATTTTTTATCACTAGAGATAATGAAGAATTCTTCAATTACAGAACATTCTGGCTTGAAGGTGGCCACTTTGAGTATGATAAAATAAAACAGCTAAGAGTGGGGGTGAGCCAAATATTCTGTAGTTTTTTCCCTAATCTGTTTTCAACCTCAACAACACAACAGTAGGAGCTGTCTTAACTCTGTTTCTGCTTGAATTGATTGAACGATTGATAAAGGCTTTGAAAGAAAGGAAGCAGTTAAGTATATTACTAGATTGAAGAAGGCAGCTTTGTTCCATTCTTGCCACTCTGGCTGCCAGAAGATGCCTATTAAAGCAACTGCAGCTTCAGATATGGGAAAGTTAGAATTTATGTGGGTGGAGGAATGGAGGGATGGACGGGCAGAAAGTGTCGTGTTGTGTGTGTGTTTTTTTCATCCAAGGCAGATAGTGCAAAGATGTTTGCATATGTGTGTGTGTGTGTGTGTGTGTGTGTGTATTCATTCTTAAGTTTTGGGGTACTTACATGTATGGCTTCAGCTTTGTTCGGGTATTTTCCACGTCATTGTAGTTGTGCTTTTAAAGTTGTAGCAGCGTTTGGCAGAATCTCATCTGCCATCATCAGGCTTCTGTATAGATGAACACTATACAGAAGCCTGATGATGGCAGATGAGATTCTGCCAAATGTTGCTACAACTTTAAAAGCACAACTACAATGACGTGAAAATACCTAACAACTACACCATACATACATACATACATACATATATGCGCAAATAATTATATATACCATAATCCACACTCAAGTGTTGCTGGTGTTACTAAGGCTGTGTATGTGCAGAGTTGCTAGAGTGTTGGTTACGTTTTGAAATGCATGTGACATCTCTGCATGCTTTTGTGTTAATTGGCTATTGAGCTTCAGAGTACATTAAAATACAATGAAATACATAATAAATGGGATTGATTTATTGAGATGCATTAATAGAAAAGAATATTAAAGTGACTAGCGTGTTCACTTTAAGCAGGGGGAAGGGTAGGGGGACTTCTAGGAGGAGAAGCCTGTCTGGCTTTCCTTTTGGCATGGGGAGGGGGGAGGACCCAATAAAAATCAAACTTCCCCGAATAAATGGGAAAAATAAAGGCCCAGCGGTCCAGAGTCCAAAAAGGAGGGTGGGGTCTGTTCATCAGAGGATCAGAGAAGAAATCAGTTGAAATCTGGGTGGGAGGATATTCAGAGAGGGATCTGGCTGGGTCTCTTCTTCCCTCCCCCTTTGATTCTCCTCCATGCTGCATCGAGAGCCCGGGACGGGTTGACTCCTTCCTATGGCGTCATAGCTGAGTCTGTACTAAGATATAAAAGCCAGCCCCCGGGAGAGACCCCAGCTTTTGACTCAGCTCCTTTCAGTCAGTAGCTGTGTCTCTGAAAGCATTCTGTTAGATAGCAATCACCAGCGATCTTCAGTTCTTTTTTCCTCTCTTCAAGCAGCTCCCAGGGATCTGGGCAGCTGCTCTTCCAGAGAACAGGGCTCTCTCTCTCTCTCTCTCTCCTGCAAGTTGGGAGCAGCGTCACAGAGCTCTGTGCAGGCAAGCTGGGCAGCGTCTGCAGACCTCCCCCACGCCTGCAGTTTGGAGGGATCGTAAACACGATCGGCAAACTGATAAGAGCTCAAGCCAGCTGATCGTGTAGCTGGTTGTTTTTCCCTTGCTGACTTCGCTCGGGGCTCTGTATAGCCTAAGGAGCGATTCTTCAATCTTGGAGCCTGTTTTCCTGTAGTCAGCGGCCATCTTGGATTCAAGCCTTCCACCACGAGGTGAGCGGCCATTTTGTAAGCCCGGGGGCCATTTATACCCTAAGAGGCTTAATAGAAAAATTTCTAAACAGCTTCTTTCCAACGCAAGAGCCTTTATTTTACAAATGGAGCAAGATAAGGCTCTGGCAGAGCTTTCCCCCCCAGTGGAACAGTCTCTTAAGCCCAATAGGAGAAAAAGACGTAGGCAACGCACCCAATCAGTCCAGAGGGAGGTGGCTGCTAAAATCAAAGCTAAGGCTCTAGCCTCTACCTTTGAGCATAGACCAAGGGATATCCAAGATGTAGTCTCATCAGCCATTAGGCAGGGATTGGCTGAAGGCTTCAAGCAAATTCTTCAACCTCTGGAAAGGGTTCAGGCCCTTCTCCCTTCTCAGTCGGTGTGATGAGCCAGATGAGGACGCGCCCGTGGACATGCAAGCTTTGGTATGTCCCATCCTGGGCTCAATGCAGCATGGAGGAGAATGGGCATTGGTAGAAGTTACCCTGAACACCCTTTCTGTCTATGCTGCGAGAGAGCCCAGCCCCTCCCTTGATTCATCCAGAGAGGGTAAGTCATATTTCTGTATTCATTTGTGCTTTCAGAGACACCTTTCAGTCTGTCAAGTATCTTCGCCAAAGCTGGGGTCTCTCCCGGGGGCTGGCTTTTATATCTTAGTACAGACTCAGCTATGACATCATAGGAAGGAGTCAACCCATCCTGGGCTCTCTCGCAGCATAGATAGAAAGGGCGTTCAGGGTAACTTCTACCAACGCCCATTCTCCCCTCTCGGCTTTCTTCCCTAGCATCACATTAAGGGGAGGGGGAAACAAAGTGGGACAATAGGCTGCGAGGGAGGAGTGGATAGAGAACTCCTTCCAAGGTATCGACTGGAGCATTTTCCCATGGGGAAGCGAAGGGCCTTGGTTGGAGGCAACGGGAATAAACGCAGCAGCTCCAGACCGCACCAAGTTCTCAGACAGGTATCCCCCAACCCTCTCTCTTTCTCTCTCCCCCCCCCCCACACACACTCCCAAGTCCAGAGGGGAGTCTCCCCTGGGTTTCCCGGTTCAAGTTGCTGAATCCTTTTTTTCTGGGTGTGGGGGAAGAGAAATGCAAAATGTGTGCTCAAATCTCTCACTGGTGCAAAGTCCTGGTTATTAAAGATGGGAATGGGGAAAAGATGCTATTACTTCCCCAAGGAACCAGGGAAAGTGGAATAAAAATAGGTGAAGGTGTGTGTATGTGTGTGTGTGTAAGTAAATAACAGCTGCTGTTATTTTGAGAGCTTCTAAGCTACACAGCATTCTTTAATAAATACTAACAATAACGAACCATAATATACAGGATTAAAGGAAGGACTGAAATCAGAGGAGGGGGGGGAAGGAAGGAAGGTAGGTAGGTGAAATCAGGGGAAGGAAGGAAATATAAATCGGGGAAGGGAAGAAGGAAAGTGAAATCAGGAGGGGGAGAGGGCGGTCAGGGAGGCAGAGAGGGAGGGAGAAGAGAAGAGAAAAGAGAAGAGAAGAGAGAGACAGATAGAGATAGAGAGAGCCAGGGCCGGGCATGGCAAATAATTTAACAACCAGTTCTCTGCCTTAATGACCAGCTGGGTAGGTGTGGCTGGAGGGGGTCATGTGACTGGGTGGGAGTGAGTGACGTCAAGTTGGCCATGCCCACTCAGGATTTGTGGCTCTTGGTGTTTTATTTTCTGTGGGAAATTGATCCAAATGGCTCTTTGAATGTTTAAGGCTGCTGACCCCTGACCTAGGGTAAAAACAATAAAGAAGTAACTTGCCCCATGTTCCTATTTCTTTATATGGAACTCAAAATCATATCCCCAGGTTTTCTGAGGTAGGCACAATCCTATGAACAGAACTAAATATGTTTAGCTTAAAGAAGAGGGTGGTGGTGGATTGGGAGGGGGTAAGAGGAGAGATGGTAGCAATCTCCCAATACTTAGCCATCAGTGGAAAGAGGGTGTGGATTTCTACTCTGTAGCACTTGAGGGTAGGACAAAAGCCAGCAGGTAGAAATTTTCCAGAAACCCAAGCTCAAAATAAGGAGTAGTTTCCCAATCACGAGAGCTATTAAATGGTAGAATAGTCTGCTTTCTGGAGTTGTGGGTGCTCCATCACTGAAGATTTTCAAACAGTGGACAGTCATTTGTCTGTGCTGGGGAGTGGTCTGATTAGAAGATTTCCTAAGTGTTTTTGATTCTATGGTTTTGGTTGGCTGGTCTTGAAATAAGTGAAGAAGAATTTGACTTGGTTAATATCACCATAAATCCAGAGCTGTAGACTAGAAGAATCCTGGAAAGAGTCAGTACTTAATCCTTTCCATATTGTTGCCAAGAACACAAGTTGGACGTGCCCAGCATGTCCCTAGGAACTCAGCTTTAAGAGCTGAATTAAAGAGTTTAATTTTTTTAATGAGAAGATTAACTAAATATGCTGACTGCAGCAGGGCAGCTGTAGTGTATCTTATCTCTGCTGTTGCCAATAAAGTGGAATTATGCAGATTTCAATAGAAGAATATTTGTAGCTCAGAGTTGGGCAATGAAACGTCTATAAGAAAAAAACAAACTCTGAGAGAACCAAGGATCTCATGCAGATTTATTTTGTTTCTCCTTTATAAAAATAAAACAATGTCCTAATAATCACATTTCCAAGGGCTTAAATCATCCTGCAACCTGTTGAAGTTACCAAAAATTTCTATCCATGACCCTGCTTAGGATATGTGTACTACTGTTTGATAGGCATTTAAACACCGTTGATTTGAAATTTGGTTCCATTATAGAATGACAATTATTTAAGTCTAAACTGAATAGGAATTAGTATAGTTTTAATTAAGTGTAATTCTGCAAACATATAGCAGGCTGTTTTAATTTTGAATGAAAAATAATTGAATAGTACTACATGCATAATTCTTAGAGACTTTTAAAGACACATGTTTGTTAATTTTTTAAAATCTAATCTAATTTTGGTAGCAATGAAGACAAAATAAGCTTAGAATTTGCCAATCTTGTGCTTTCAGACATTGCAAATTTTCTCAATTGCCTGAGATTACATAAAATGCATTTATACCCCTACGCAGACTTTCACAGAGGTGACTTTTGAGAGGAGAGAAAAATAGGGCTATGTCTACGTTGAGGCATATCATGCTTATCCTGTTCTCCAATCGTGTAAAACAGGAATGAGCAATCTGCAGTCCTATGTACTTTTTTAAATTTCAAATCACTAATTAATGCTGAAAACTGACAGCAAAATTTTCTGCCGTGTTGAAAAGAAATGTATTGGAGACATACAGTAGCTGCCCTGAAAGTAGGCCTATCACAATAGGAACACCCCGCCTCCCCAAATGTTCCCTGAAACTGAGCCCACATAAATGGTGTATTATTTCTCACCTCAGTTTTAAATTTGATCTTTGGCCACCAATATTGCCACCTTCTGCTTTTGCATATTTACAACAATATTCAAATAGAGCCTTTTTCAGACTTCCGCGGGATACAGCAGGAATCAGGGAGAACAGCTTCATTCCACTTCCCTTCTCCTCAATATATTCGCTGTACATACACAACACCCTTGAAACACTTTTATGTATGTTGTTGCAATCATACAGTTTAAAAGCAATGAAAAATAAAATTTCTGGTTTTGCTCTGTAAGCAACCCATAAATTGGAATGCCATTTGGGAGAGACATTCACTAATTTATTGAGGGAACTTTCCCCTCGTTTTCCATCTTATATTGAATCATGAATAAATATATCATTCTCCTGAAGATGATGTAATCCCACACTTTATTTCATACCATACTTATTTGCAGATTAAGCTCCTTGGTAACTTCATGATCATGTCCATTCAATATATCTGGGAATATACTGAAATTCCAGTATAATCATTTTTTAAAAGATCTTGTGCCATGTATATGAAGCATCCGTGTATTGGTTATGACAAATAATATATTTGGAAGAAAATTTGAGTTAGGTGAGACAAGTATTGAGAAATTTAGCATATCTGTTGTCATGACATAAACATAAACATGTCAAAACAGCAAAGAAGTATCCAAAGACACAATGAGCATAATGGGAAGGGATGATGACTTGAATGTTATTTTGCAATTTCAGTGACAAAGCAGCAGCTTAATAATAATAATGATAATAATAATAAATCCTATGCCTACACAATTATTTTATGTATACTGGAGTCTCTGAAGCTCCAGTGTACACATTGAGAAAATTTAGAAGAATGAGTAAAGTTTAACAACACAGTTTGTCTGATATTTTATTGGAATTACTATAGAAATCCTTTAGAAACATTTCAGCAATATTGTAGAAAACAAAGACATTCATCACATATAAAATTAAAATACATATCTGCAGCTTTTGGTAGCTCAGAATTGTTATATTTATTTTTTATGTTTAATTCATTTTATTGTAATTTGATTGTTATGAGCCACCTAGTCATTGAAAGTCAGATGGCATACAAGTTTACTAAACTACTACTATTGTTGTTATTGTTGCTGCTGTTGCTGGAACACTGATGATAAAATGCATCTCAAGGCAATAAGCATTTTATTCCATAATGAAAATACTGAAATTCAGATGCATACCAAACTAGCAAAATGAACATTGAATTTTTTTTCCCCAATAGGTAGGCGAGTTTGTATGTAAATAAATAAGGATAGAATTGATTACTGGGTTTGCTTTACTACTAACCTGATGAAAATATTGCTCTTGTGGTCTTCAGTATAGAGTTAATCTCCTTCAAAATTCCTCTTATATTGACATTCTCTTTTAGCTCTGTATCTCTTTTATTAAAAAGATTCCAAGCTGATAAATGAGCTCAAAAGTATATTTTTAAAAGACATTGAAAAGAATTATACAGTGAGGTTCTGTTTTATCCTAAAGACAGAAACAGAGATTCATTGACTATGAATGCAGTTTTTTAGTTTCTATATTCACCCTTTCTATATTCACTGACTGTTTTTGTCCCATATCTGTGCATGTAGAGAAAAGGCTGGTAATTGTTCCCTTTAAAAGACCGTGAGTTTAAGATGAACTGTAGAGAATATAATAAATAAGAACTGAATTACTTGTGGGACTTAAATATGAACAACTGGCTGGCTTGTTCTGTGCAAAATATAGGGGAGTACAGTTATAATGAAATGTTTCAAGTATAATGGTGTGGCTGTGATTTACTCCCACAGAAATCTTGAATAGTGGAGAAGTAGAAGGTTTCTTATTGGCTCTAGTGAAAATCCATTTTGTCTGTGCAGTTCACCGAGGAAGAGGTTTTGTTGTAGAGAAACTCAAGTATGATAGCTCTTTGATTATTTAACATTTTGATTGAATTATTTTTTGCTTAGACACTGGCCATCAACCTAAATTCAAACTTTAGTTTGCCATGGAGAAAGCATCTCAACTGGGAGTAAGTTGGCAGAATTGCCAACAGCAAAAGGTGTTGATTGCTATTATGCACATACCTCAGTTGTGCATTAAATTAAGGATGTGCATTTTAATTTATAATTTCAAGGTGGGATAGAAAAATCTTAATTAAATTGACAGGTTTTTCCAGTGGGATAGATATGCTGTGCCCAATTCTTATTAATTAGAAGCAGCGACCCTGTCTGTGAATCCATTAGGGGATTGTCTAATTTGCTTAATCCAACTTTTCACCAGCCATAGAAAAAAATATCAGTCCTGAGCCCTCACAATTTTCCAACAGCCATTGTCGTGATGTTTGGAATAGTATTTGATTGTCACAATGCTTTGCAGTGACATTTTTCTTGTATTTGGCAGGTAGGGTTTTTTTGGTACGCAATCAGATTCTTTTTTCACTTTTCAAAATGGTCTCCTACATTATTGTTTTTCTCGTGACCCAAGCTTGGCATTGCCAGAAATAGAAAGTCTTTCAAAAGTTCTGTTATATTTTGTGGTCATTCCTTTTTTTTTTTTGCTGTATCCATTGTGCCTAGTATAGACTGTCAGCAGTTTGTTTGTTTTACTTACTGAAAACCTGCTGTGTTCTGGGCCTAGTCTTGTACAGCAGGATGTGATTAAATTGCCTTTCTTCTGGGTTTTTTTTTTTTTTGCCTGCTACGGTGCCTTTCCTTAGTGCAAGGGTCTTCAAACTTGGCAAGTTTAAGACTTGTGGACTTCAACTCCTAAGAATTTCCGACCTAACATGACTGGAGGAGGAGTTCTGGGAGTTGAAGTCCACAAGTCTTAAAGCTGTCAAGTTTGAAGACCCCTGCCTTAGTGTATTGTAATGATCCTGGTAGCCAGGAAGGCAAATCATTATTACAGTACTATTTCAATTCTTAGTCAGTAATCATGTTTTCCCCAGTTTTCAATTAATTTAAAGCAGATGTTTAGGTCTAAGTTCTCTAATATTGTTTAGCCTCTGCTTAGTTTCCTCATCATTGGAAGTGTTGAAAGGAATAATTCTTTCTAAATACAGTAATACTGTATTGCTCTCAAATGTGGTTGACCTCAGATAAATATTGATTTTAGAGCCTATATTCTAGAATTGTGGGTAATTACATTTTTCCTCTGATCACTGACTTAATAGTCATTGGGAAGGGGTGATAAATTTCCACTCTGTTTTTGATACATACCATCTTTATGCCTAAATGCTTTGTAATCCTATGTTGTTTTCTCTCCCCATTGTTTCTGTGCAGAAAAATAGAGGTTTTTGAAGTAAGGCTAAGAGTCTTCCATAGCAGCATAAAGGCATATGTTTGTCATTAATTTAATTTAATTCAGTTTAGGGTTGGAATTGGTTATCCAAATAGCCATTTCTGATTTATGCACACCGTCAACTGTCAAAGCCACAGCAAGAAAATATACAGATTTCATTTGATAATGGTTTTTATTTCATTTTACTTGAGGATGGTGCTCATACAACCTCTTGAGAACTAGACAGATGCTTTTGCCTTGATAAGAGCCTCTGGTTTTACATGTTAAGTTAAATATACCACAGGCAAAGCCATATATGTTAGTTTGTCATACTTGTGACAGGTTCCTCTGGGTATATTAAGAAGAGTTTATATCAGCATAATGCAGACTGGTTCATTATCATACAGTCTTGAAAACGTCATCAAGAATGAAGTTAAAGGGAAGAATGATATGTGAGGTTTTAAACTCTTAGAAGAAAATCAACACATAAATTCAAAAATATCAATTCATAATGTAGAAAACAATTATACAGAGATTACACATTTATTTTTATGCAGATTAATAAAAATGATTAAAATAACATCTATTCATAAAGGGGCATCTTTCAAATATAATTGCTTAAGCAAATGTGAAAGTAATTAAAATTAGAGAACAGACATTAATCCTTTTATTTATTATTTCCTTTTGGCTTGTAGATTGCTTTGAAATATGATCCACAGGTAGAAGAAGATCTCCGCAACTGGATTGAAGAAGCTACTGGCATGAGCATTGGCCCAAATTTCCAGCTGGGCTTAAAGGATGGCATTATACTGTGCGAGTAAGCAACACTTTTTAAATTCTCCTTCTGTTTAAGCCTAAAACAGCAGCTGTCGGGCATAGACCAAAATTTATAGTTTCCACTTTTAAAACGTTATGTACACATGCCTGTGTCTTAGATAGGCTATTCAATATACAGAGAGATGCGTATATTACGTAATTGTTGAAAGTGCAGGTTTGAAGAACTGAACCTACCAAAATAACTCTGGAGCTCTTAGAAATGACAGAATATAGTTCTCCTTTGTAACTATCTCTTCAGCTGAATTAACATTATCAACATTTCGTGCATTTTTTGTTCTCTATGAAATAAGCTTGCCTGTTACTAAAATACCCTATAATTTTCATGTCAGGTTTTTAAAAATTGGAACTTCAAGGAACTTCTTATATTTTGCATACAGGAAAATGCAGTATAATAGTTGAACAAAATTATAAGGTAGCTAGTCGATGGAAAATGTGGAACTAATGCAGCTTGTACCTAAGATCATTTTCTTGTATGGAAAAAACATAAAACGCCTTCAATAGCAGGATTAACACTTTTTTAAGCGTGGTACTAAAATTTAGATTATGGCTTTGTAAAAAGACAGAAAATAAAAAAAGGCCCTTTACTTCATCATTTTTGCAGGCTTATCAACAAACTCCAGCCAGGATCAATAAAGAAAATAAACCAATCCAAGTTAAACTGGCACCAGGTAAGCTATGGTTAATTTTTTTATTTGTCTTTTCTTTAAGGAGAATTGTAATGAATAAAAGTTAATGGCCAGTGGTTTTCAAAAAACAAAAATGAATCATTAAAGGTTTATTTTTCAGGAACCACAAATTGTTTACAGTATTAACTGCTGCACCAATGTTTGAGCGACAGGATTACTAATTTTACTAATTAGGAGATATCATACCTGCACATTTATTTCTCGCAAATAAAAAAAGCAAGGAGGAAGATAGCTCTTTTAAAAGAAATCAGAGAACCAGAAGGGTTTTTTTGGTAATTTTTTATTTTTATATTTTAAAACATCTCTTTCAGTGAACAACGTGGTTCCAGGTTTTTACACTTCAATAGAAACATGACCTTAGTATATATTTATCTTTCACATTCAATTCTATATCATATCATTACCTCGATTTTCCAACAAATTTTCTCCATATTCTTATTTTCTTTACACTTATTAAATCAATTTTCAATTTATATCTTAATTCCTTTTTCTGTAAATGTTCTCATAACTTATTGTATAGTCTATAGTATAACATTTTTTTAAATTCTAAATTCATTATACCTTTATACTTTTATCTGTCACATTTGCAATTTTATCACATACTTTTATTTCATTATTCAGTAAATTTCATCTTAAATCTAATAATTCCAAAAATTTCCCCCTTCAATTACTAATTAGAGTGTGCTGCCCTTCTATCTTGTATATCTGTTAAGCCTGGATTCCCCAACGGGTGTTAAGGAAAACAAACTAAACAGAACGTGCAGCGAAGTCAGATAGGAAGACAGGTAAATGTGTGAGATAAGTTTTCTAGTTAACACGCAGTAAAAATACAGATACGCTTGTGCTATCAAAAATATAGTTTATTCCATTTAAGAATTATAGCATAGTCATAATAAACAGTCCAGTAGTCATATACCAAATTCAGTCAAGTCTTGTCGAGGATACTCTAATTGCAAAGTCCGTGTCGAATAGCCACTGTCAGTACACATATAATAAATCTGTCCAAAACTTATCTTCTCTCCGTTGAGAAATATCTTCAAAGTAATCCAACACTTCTTCTCCTCCCCGATCCAGCAAGAATGCAGTCTTCAATAAGCCAGCCAGTAAGAGCCAGAGAGTGCCTTGCTGCTTATATAGTACTTTTACAGCTGCACCCTTAATTACATTCCTTTAGCTTAAAGTCACATACACTTTATCTGACAAACCATGATTCATCATTTTATTATCTTTACCCAAAACAGTTAGGGTAAAACAATGTTATCCCTAACATTCTCCCCTTTTGGGTAATAATAATAAATATTACAATAATATATCCATTTATACTTTCAAATCATAATTGTCACAACTCTCTTTAAATTTTACAACTCCTTGAGCTTTTGTAAACTGGTCTGCAATATTTTCTTCCGTCATGCAGTACTCAAGTTTAATTAGACCATTTTTAACAGATTCTCTAACATTTAAGTATCTTAAATCAGTATGCTTTGATCTACTCTTTACAGCAATATTAGTAGCTAATTGTATAGCTGCCTGGTTGTCCTCGTACACAATAATAGAATCTTTAACAGTTATACCCATGTCTAATAATAACTGTTTGTACAGAATTAAGTCAGTGCATAGTAATGACAGACATGAAAATTCTGCTTCCATAGTTGACAAGCTAATATGCTGTTGCCTGATTGACCTCCACCCTATTAAAGTCTTACCAAATAATATAGCCATCCCAGATGTTGATTTTCTAGTGTTTATGTCAGTTGCAAAACTTGCATCTGCATAGGCACTAAGATTCAAATCACCTTTTGGCTCTAGATACAATGCATGGTGCATTGTTCCTTTAAGATATCTTAAAATTCTCTTTAATGCTTGCCAATGACATTGATGTGGATCATTATTATATCGTGCCAGCTGATTAACACTATAAGCTATATCTGGCCTTGACCAATTGCTTATATATGATAAGCTACCAATCAAAGATTGATATATGGTCTTATCAAATTTGGGACTTTGAGCATCAATTTTGCAAATTTCCTGACTCATTGGAGTCTTTGCAGGCTTACAAAGTTCCATTTTATACAATTTAATTAATTGGCAAATTTTATCCTCTTGTGATATCTTAAATCCTTTTGTGGTTTTATTAATTGTCAATCCTAGATACTTTTTAATTTCACCTAAATGCTTTAATTTTATCCTTTTTGCTAATAATGAAATAATCTTAGTAGCTTCATTATTGGTCTTAGTAATCAAAGCAATATCATCTGTAAATAATAACAATAATGACACCGTTCCATTATTTTCTCTTTTAAACATACATGGATCTGCTAAACCAGATTTAAACCCTATATTGTTTAATTCTTTCACAATATATTGGTTCCATTCATAGCCAGATTGTTTCAATCCATATAAACTCTTCTTGAGTTTCCAACAATCATTGCTATTTGCTTTATTATCTTTTATACCAACTGGTTTTTTTAAATATATTGTATGCTGTAATGGTGCATGTAGATATGCAGTTTCTACGTCTAAATGGTTAACAATATAATTCTTCTTAGCTGCCCATACTAACGCTGCTCTTAAAGTTGTAGCCTTAAGATTTGGTGCAAATACCTCATCATAATCAAATACATTTTGGTTAAATCCTTGTGCTACTAATCTAGCTTTATAAATTACTTTCCCATTATTTCCAGTCTTTACTTTAAATATCCATTTGCACCCAATGGATTTTTCTCCTGGAGGTAATTTGGTTTCTTCATAAACCTTCATTTCCTTTAATGAATTTAATTCTTTTTCCATTGCCTTTTGCCAATTCTCCTGATCCTTAGCAGGATACATCTTAAGTTCATCTATGCTAGTAGGAACTTTATTTACTTGGCAAACAATACTCGCCTGATATCTTTCAGGTGGTTTTGTTATACGCGTTGTGCGTCTAGGTATAACAGGACTTACAGGTGGACTTTCCTTTATTTCCTGTTCTTGACTATCTATCTCTTCTTGATCAATTATTTCCTCTTGATCTGGTTCTATTTGCTCTTCATGGACTTCTTCTTTAATTGGATTTTTCTTATAACTAGTCTTTTCTTTCTGCCTCTTATAGGGTTCTATAATAACATCATTAACTGAATCCTGCTCTAATCTGTTCCATCCTATATGTTCTAGGAATTGTGCACTAGCACTGCAGTATACTCTAGATGTACCTGGTTCCCAGAATCTATAAGATCTATGGTTTGCTTGATATCCAACAAAAACTAATCTTTTAGCTCTATGTTGTCCTTTGTGCCTGAGTTGTGTAGGGATATGCACCCATGCTGGTGCACCAAATGTGTGAATATAACTCAAATCAGGTTTCCTACCATGCCACAGAGTGAATGGTAATTCACCTGTTGTTGAATTAACAACATTGTTTAATATGTGATTACCACACATTATAGCTTCTCCCCACAAATTGTCAGGTAATCCAGAATCAGATAACATTGTCCTTCCCATTGATTGCAGTGTTTGGCCTCTTCTCTCTATAAAGGCATTATGTTGAGGCCTATATGGTGCAGACTTTTTATGTTGAATACCTGCCATTCTAAGTCTATTCTGGAATTTATTATTTGTAAATTCCGCACCATTATCTGTTATAAGAGTTACTAATTTCTTTTTAGTTTTTCTCTCTGCAAATTTTAACCAATTAAAGAAATTTGTATACGTTTCAGTTTTTCTCTTCATTAAAAAACAGAAACCATACCTAGAATAGTGGTCCATTATGCTTAATATGTATCTAGCACCACCTACACTTGGCTTTTTAGGACCTATTATATCGGCAAATACTACCTCTAAAGGCTCTTTGGTAGTAAATCCATCAACTCTATTTGCCGGTATAACTTTGCTTTTGTTTTGATTACAAGCAGAACATTGCAAATACTTATTGCAAGGTTTCAAACTTATTCCTTTAGATAGTTGAACAGTTCTCTTAATTATTTTAAAATTTAAATGACCTAACCTTCGGTGTAACAAGTGAATACATTCGTCATGAGGTTTCTTATTATCATAAACTGTGTTAGCCACTTTTAAACCATTATCATTTAACACATATAAGTCACCTCTTAAAGATGCAGTAATTTTCTTACCTTCTTTTTCTATTAAACAAGTATCTCCCCTAAAGGTAACTATGTATCCTAATCTAACCAACATTCTAACAGAAAGCAAATTAAATTTAAGTTGAGGTACATATAACATTTTTATGTTCTCATTTATACTAGAACAATGAGCTATACCTTGACCTTTTGCCTTCATTTTCCATCCATTTGCCAGTGAGATATGCTGTGAACTCATGAACATTTTTACAAATTTTTTGTTATCATTTGTAATACAGTGGGATGCACCACTGTCAACCACCCATAAATTATTTTTTACAACTCCATTACTATACATGGCTAACTCTTAATTCTTATTTCTTCTTTGATGGCTTACAGCATTCTGGCTTGCATTCTGACGCTTTGGTTTCTTACAAAATCTTGCAAAATGTCCTCTCCCTCCACAATTAAAGCACTTTTTAATTGCGTATGCAGTAGGAGATTCATTATTTTCCTTTTGAGGTTGCTCCCTCCTTAACTGATCTCTTTCAAGCCTTCTTCTGGCCTCTTCAATCAATCTGCCAGTGATATCAGTTAAAGTTAGGCTTTCTTTAGGCAATATTTCAAGGGAAGTTACGTAGTCATCAAAACTTTCGTCTAATGAAGATAGAATTATGTAGACCTGGTGTAGCTCAGAGAAAATTAACTCCTTCTCATGAAGTTCCTGAAAAATGCTTTTCATAGTGTTCAAATGACTCAGCATATCACCATTCTTTTGGAGATACGTCCGGAAAAGCTTCCGTGTTAGATTTATGTGAGCACCAACGTTATCTCGAACATAAATCCTTCTCAGTTTTTGCCAACACCCAACAGCAGTTTGCTCTCCGTGTATATGAACAAGCTGCTGATCAGTTAATGATAGTCCTATGATGCAAAGTGCTTGTTCATTTTTCTGTTTAAATTGTTCTATCTTTTGACTATCTTCCTCATCTTCAGGATCCCATTCTACATTTGGTGGATTTTCAATTATGTTCCACAGACCTTCTCTTCGTAGAAGTAGACTACATTTCATAGACCATGAAACATAGTTTGTTCCATCCAGCTTGGATATAAGGGACAAACTTTGTAGACTGACTTGTGCCATGTTTCACTATATGGATATAAAAATATAATTGATAAAACACAGCTGTCTGTTTACTGTAACGTGTAACAACACAAAAATCTCACTTTTTACATAAACCTGTTTTTATCCTAGTTAAACTGACTTTGCAGTCTCTCTGGGCCCATAACCAGTGTTAAGCCTGGATTCCCCAACGGTGTTAAGGAAAACAAACTAAACAGAACGTGCAGCGAAGTCAGATAGGAAGACAGGTAAATGTGTGAGATAAGTTTTCTAGTTAACACGCAGTAAAAATACAGATACGCTTGTGCTATCAAAAATATAGTTTATTCCATTTAAGAATTATAGCATAGTCATAATAAACAGTCCAGTAGTCATATACCAAATTCAGTCAAGTCTTGTCGAGGATACTCTAATTGCAAAGTCCGTGTCGAATAGCCACTGTCAGTACACATATAATAAATCTGTCCAAAACTTATCTTCTCTCCGTTGAGAAATATCTTCAAAGTAATCCAACACTTCTTCTCCTCCCCGATCCAGCAAGAATGCAGTCTTCAATAAGCCAGCCAGTAAGAGCCAGAGAGTGCCTTGCTGCTTATATAGTACTTTTACAGCTGCACCCTTAATTACATTCCTTTAGCTTAAAGTCACATACACTTTATCTGACAAACCATGATTCATCATTTTATTATCTTTACCCAAAACAGTTAGGGTAAAACAATGTTATCCCTAACAATATCCCTCAATTTATTCCCCTTTAATCCATAATCAAAGTTTATCATAATATAATCACACTATAATTATCACATTCTAGTTTAATAACAACAATCTCCTAACTACTATATGTCACATATGCATATATATATATTTTAAGCGAGATTCCGCATGATAGTCTTTTCCCTCAATTACTTTCTAAATATTAATTTATTTCAAATATATTGATCTATTCAATTAGTTATAGAAACTGATATTAGTCTTTTCACTAGGATCCTCATAATTCATTTTCGCTATATTCTTTGTTTTATTAAATATAATTCATCTTCTTATCATAGCTCTGCATTTATTTCAGTTGAATCCATATATAAATTAACAATAATCCTTAAAAAAAGCCAATTTAAAAAAAGAAAAAAATCAGTTTCATTCACTTTTTAAAAAAACTACATTCTTATGTATTACAACACATTACCTTGCAGAATCCCTTTTCTTTAATCTTTATCTACCCATTGTCTCTATGTCTCCTGACTAAACAATTTCTTACCATTTTTGTTCGGTTTCCATATCTCCTTGTTTTCTGGTTATTTCTCTTATTACCTCAGTTTCCCTTCATTTTTCCCTTCCTTATTCCAATTTTTATCCCCCTCCCTCTTTAAAACTTTCTTCTGTAATTCCTTTTTCTGCTGTTTCCTTTTTCTTTTTTTAGCTTTCAAGACATTTCCCTTTTTAATTGCCTCCTCAAACCTCCAAGTTTTAATTCCCATTCTTTTTCCCTTTGTTTTAATGTTCGTTGCTCCATTTGTTCGTTGAAGCTGGCTTCTTCTTTGATCAGCTCCTCCCCTTCTGGCACTTCTTGTTCTTTGTTCGCCATTTCTATTAATTGTAAGGCAATACAGCATGATTCATTTCTTTCACGTAACATTTCCTTTATATTTCTTAATTCCATTTTTAGTTCCAAAAAATTCTGCCATTTTTAGACACTTCTTTTATATTTTCTTTATCCCTTTTTTTAGTATTTAAGTCCAAACCAATTGTCCGGTAATTTAATTCAACCAGCGTATTAATGTTTATTTCCAACGATCAACTTCTATTAATTCCTCTTTAAGTTTTTTCCAAAATCATCAAATAGTCCAATATCTATAAGTTTAAATTTATGCCAAAATCACCAAACAGTCCCAGGGTAATTTCTTCATGCTTCTTTCTTTTATCTTAATATTCTGTGTTTTCACTTTTCAGTTTCTATTTTATTTTAACAAAGTTCCTCTTGTTTTGTATCAAGTTTCAATTTTGAAAGAACCAGGCACTTTTTAAAAAATGTCACTTTAAGTTTTCCTTTACCATTAGGTGTCGCTTTCTGTTACATCCAAATTCCAGCCTTTCTTTCCACTTTTTCCCCTTTATTTGAGGCTTTTAAGTTTCAAAAATACATATTATTAATCATTTCCTTTTGGCACATTCAAGTTCAGCATTTAATTATGCCTATTTAGTGCCAGAATCATATGTTTGTCCAAATTTTCTTCCAGCTTCCTCCTTCAATTTTGCTTCTGACAAAATTCAAATCTTTCATTTATTTCCACCTTTCTTTTCTCTCTCTCTGGTCGCCGCTTTGTAATTCTTTTAGAAAAATTCTTTATACCTTAATTGCGGGGTATCTTTATGTCCATAAATTATGCCTGGTCTCCACACTGTCCACTTCTTCACCGCTCCAGCACAAACTTAATTCCCAGATAGTTTCCCGTCTTTAGGACAGCCATTAAAGACTGCCGCTTACTCCTGTCTTCAAGGGGAGTATACCTAACCAGGGAGGGGAGATGCTGCTCCCCTCAACCCAGCTGGCAGTCTTCCCCGCTTTCCCCACCCCTCTGAGGTGGATCTGGTCCGACAGGGTAAACACGGATCGAAGCTGCGCACAATCACAGCCTCTGGTTCGTCGCTGACGGAAGCACCACCGGAAGTCCACAGAAACAAGTTTTGTTAAAAGCGTTCTTGAGATTGGAGAAATTTCTATCTTTTTGCAGTTTTTCTCTAAATTTTCATAGCTCAAGGAATAGGATACTCTGTACTCACTTTCCAAATAGCAGGGCCCTGTAGTAGTACAAGAATGAAAATCAATAACTTCTGTTTTAAATTAGAAATTTGCCCAATTTTCTAAAGGAAATGATTTTTCACATTATATGTATCAGGAAAGATTAAATAGAAGAATACCCACATCCAACAAAATAAACCTTCAATACAACAGGCACTGAAGCAAAATTATTTTTTGCAACAGTAGTACAAATATTATGGGATCATTTCAGCCAGGCACTTCAAGATCAATATTGAATAAAATAAAATTGCACTTTTCTGATGCCTTGTTAATTATTGAAATATTCTCTTCCTGTTTTCTGTTATGCTTGACTTTCAAGTTTCATTTAAGTATCATTTTCCTCAATTAAAAATATTTTATTTACAAATTTGTGTACCTAAATCATAACTATCATTAAAAACAGCCAGAACAGTGATTTGAAGGAAGATGCTGGCAGGTAGCATTTCTCCCATCCAAGTGAATTCCACCTGAATTGGTTTTTCTCAAACAATAGCCCTCCACAATTATTGGTTCCAAGTAATGTGTAGCTCCACTTTAAGTAAACAAACGTTTAACAAGTCATAAGAGTGTGACTTCCTACATTTGTTTCTAGCTGGAGAACATTGGAAATTTTATCAAGGCCATACAACAGTATGGCATGAAACCGCATGATATTTTTGAAGCAAATGATCTCTTTGAGAATGGAAATATGACCCAAGTTCAAACATCATTGGTGGCACTTGCAGGCTTGGTAAGTACATTGATCTATGGAGTCCAATGCACAATTTACCATCCTTAGTAAATAACAAACCTTATAACATTGGTTCACATCATTTGTTACCTAAAGAAATATAGAACAGGCATGCCCTTGAATTTCATAGTTTGAGTTTGTATTATGGCAGCCTTAAGAATTAAATTACTGAATCCCATTAATTTGTCTACACAAAATTCATCACCTTAACCATGTAACATTAACAAAGCAATAGGTCAAAATGTCAAATCAAGAGTCTGATCATTGATTTTGAATAAACATGACAAACCTTCATTCTTTCACAAGGGCTGACAATCATACAAATGCCATGCCTTACTTACTGAAATTGGCTGTTGTGAGACCAGGGTGTTTTGGGGGACATTTGCATGATGCCATCATTCATGCCGTCATTCTGTCATCATTGCAATTGGTTACAAACACTACTATATTGGATACTTGTATCTTAACAATAAGTGATTAGAGAAAAGTGCAAGAAATATTGAGGGGGTCCCTGGTACTCTCTGAGTTTGGTTATTTTCTTGCAGACATTTCATTACCCAAACTAGATAACATAATCCGTGCTAGTAAGGAGTGGGGTTTACTCTCAGTTTATATTCTAGTGGCTTTCCCTGTCAGTGTCGGTGGAAGAGGCCTTGGAGGTTTTTTGATTGGGCTGTTTACTGTTAGCTTGTATGGCAGTTCCTTGATTTGGGTATTGTTTACTTCTTGATTGTTGACCTGAGGTTAATCAAGAGTAACCTCAGACCAACAATTAAGAAATAAACAATACCTTTGTTTGTTGGGCTATTGCATAATATAAACTGAGAGCAAACCCCACTCCTTACTAGCACTGATGATGTTACCTAGTTTGAATAATGAAATATCTGCAAGAAAACAACCAAGCTCAGAGAGCACTAAGGATGCCTCATTTCAACCCCAAGCTGCAAATATTCTCTTTTCTTGGTACAAGAAATACTAAATGTAATTTTATCCTATGTCTAGGCAAAAACCAAGGGATTCCACACTACAATTGATATTGGTGTTAAATACGCAGAAAAACAAGCAAGAAGTTTTGATGCCGGAAAACTCAAGGCTGGACAAAGTGTGATCGGTTTGCAGGTAAGCAAAAAGGATAAAAGGTACTAAATTAATATGCAGAGAAAGTTTTTGGGATGTAATTGCCTATGATTTATACCTTATTTCAAAAAAACTGATGAGATTTACATTAGCACAGAGCAGTTTTTCAATAATTGAACTACTTTTAGATCACACTTGGTAATAAGGCAACTTTTTAAAAAGGTGCTCTGGGTAGCCTCTTCAGCTCAGAAAATACAAGCCATAGTAAAGCAGCTGTTTATTCCAACATATGTTATTTTATTTGTTACTAGCCCTTCTAGATGAGATTAGGAATCCAAAGTTATGGATGTTAATGCTACTATTACTATAAAATTACGGTAATGGAATCTTACAAGTTCCTTCCTCCCCACTTCCTCCGCTCATGAGAACTAGGGGTCATGTCTGAGGCACTTTCTTGAATTGTATTTCTGCTCTAGACTCAAATTTCTGTCATCTTGGTTGTTGCTTCCTCCTCTTCCTCAAGATTATTCCTTATGCTAGTTGCATTTACAGTGATGTTTACCAGATATTTGACTCTTTGCATATGTAAGGTTTTTTTGGGGGGGGAGCAGAAAATGCAAGCTATATTCACAAGGAGACAGTTGACTAGTCCAACATGGCTTTTGCTTCATATCAGATGTATAGATATTGTCAAAGTGTATCCAAAACAGATTTTGCCATAATTTGGAAAAAAAACCTGTCATCATCACAGAGATGAGGATGTTGATGGTTTTTTGTTTTGGTATCATTAGGTAATGTTTGCCCATGAACACCATAAGTCTAAACTAAACTAAGCTAAACATAACTAAAGCCAAGAATATTAATTGTACCAGGGAACAGAAAAGCCAATGGTGAGGGTAATGAGTGATGGTGTAAGGATTTGAGTTAGAGGTGAGAACATCCTGAAATTTTAAGATGGTGGATATAGCAAGGGGCAGTTTTTGTTTTTGGGAAGTACATCTTGTTCTAATAATCTTATTTAAAAAGCAGACTGGGTTTAGTATATTTTGTCTTTTCTTTTTTTATATATTTTTCATCCATGATGATATATTTTGTTTCTATTACTCTATGTACAGGTTATATTTTGACTGATTTTTTTCATAGATGGGTCTTGCCTTGTTTTTTATGGATATCCATCACATGTTTCTGCATACTTTTTCTAAACATCAGTTTCTGTTAAATGAATTTTTGGGCAAGGCAAGTATTTTGGTATCATTTGGAACTGCCACTCCCCCATCCCAAAGTCAAGTTCCTTGGCTTCAGTTCTTTTAGCTATACAGGTCATCCTCGACTTAACAGAGAGTTAATTTAGTGACCAGTTACTGAAAAAAGTGACTTATGACCATCTTTCACACCTACAGCATCCCCATGTGATTTACATTCGGATGCTTGACAACTGGTTCATATTTACGACGGTTGCTATGTCTCAGAAATCATGTGGTCAACTTTTGTGACCTTCTGACAAGCAAAGTCAGTGGAGAAACCAGATTCACTTAACAACTGTTGCAAGTCATAAAATGGGGAAAACTCACTTAACAAATTTTTCACTTAGCAACATATGTTCTGGGCTCAATTGTGGTCATAAGTTGAGGACTATCTGTACCACTTTAGTCTCTGTAATTGATGCTTATTCGGATATTAGTCATACCTATCACAACAAACATTTGGGGATTTTTAAAAAAAATTGTATTCTCTAATTGGTTGTAGATGGGGACTAACAAATGTGCCAGTCAGGCAGGAATGACAGCCTATGGAACTAGGAGACATCTCTATGATCCAAAGATGCAAACAGACAAGCCATTTGACCAGACAACAATTAGCCTGCAGATGGGGACTAATAAAGGTGCCAGTCAGGTAAGGAATGCCTACTCTCTGATCTAGATTTCCAATCCTTCTCTTCTGAATTGTATCTAATAGTCTAATTATTGGAAAGGATGGATTCTAGTTTAGTCTCAGTGCATTTTTGATCCTTCAGTTAAATCTTGGAGGAAAAACAGAATAGTCTGAAGGCTTTTCTTCTAGTCTTTGCATTGTAAGTACTGAAGCAGCAAGGGTCCTAACAAATTATTTCCCCCATTCCACAGTCATGTTCTGTGTAGAACTATTGGGCAACATTGTTTAATGAACTTAATTTTACAGTATTTCACATGTATCCTAGTTGTACTATTTACAGATACAGTGGCACCTTGGTACTTGTCATTAACTGGTTCCAGAAGGGTACAATGGGTTAACTGGTTCCAGGAGGGTATGATGGGTATTAAAAATAAGCACCAAACAAACCATGTGACTTACCATATGGCCCTTTGAACTTCTTGTCTGTCCCTCATCCTATATCAGCAGCTTTTCCAGTATTGCTGACTTCCTGTCCGCCCTCTTTGGCTATCCCTTGCTTCCTTTTACAGTGACCTTCCCAGCACAGCCAACTTCCTGTCCATTCTCCGCAGTTGCCCTCCTCTTCTGATAATAGGTTGTCAGGTATTAAACAAACAATGAGTGCTGGGACATTTCTGCATCAAAATGCATTGAGTGCCAAATTCAACGAGTTTTGACGCCGTGGAGTACTGACGTACCTCTGTAGTCCTCAACTTATAATTGGGGACCCAAATCTCAGTCAGAGTAAAATAAGATGTCACATGATTGCTTCACTCAATGACCACAATCTCAGCATTCCATGTTGTGGTCATTAAGTGATCTTGCATATGTTAATAGCACTAACTTAGTAATATAAGATAAATAGATCAACTGTTGTATGTAGTTTTATGTGGTAGTATGTATGGCAAAATAACTGCCAGGAAAGTTGTACTGTGTTCAACCTTTTTAATGTTTATTCAATAAACAATAAAAAATTAAGTGATCTTGCAGGTTGTTAAGCGGAATCCCAGGTAAGGAATGTGGTATGCCTTGGGAAGGTGGGAGAGGCCTGTGGCAAGCTGCTTGTGTTTCAGGAGCTGAAAAATCTCCTGAAACCTAAGCAGAATTTTCAGTCCAAATAGAGACATTCACGTACAGCTGCACTGGATCAAGATCTTCTTCATCCTCCAGAGGCACCTCACCTGCCTTTATTGCTTTGCGTCTCCACTCTGGAGCTGAAAATCCTCCTCACCAACCAAGCAGGATTTTCAGCCCAAGTGTAGCGATTTACACATGTCCTGGGCTGGGCTTTCCCCCACCCAGAAGCACCCTTTACTCCTTACCTTAATACGTTGTCTCTCTACTCAGGGACTAAAAATCTTGCTCTTCTCTCTGTGGGCTGGCTGAAAGAGCACCCTCTAGGATTTCAGCTCTGTGGCTGCTTGGATTTGGTGTGGAGGTTTTCAACCAGCCCCCAGAGACAAGAGGGAGTCCCCGTGGTAGATGGCAGCAGCTTAGCTTGCAATGAAATTTGAAAACAATGATCACATGATCACAGTGTGCTTGGCAACCAATCAGAAGGGCCAACAGGTTGCCAGGCATTTAGATTGTCATCACGTGACCAGGAAAGAAGTGCGGTGCAACGTTTTGCAATTTTGTTAGAGGAGCTTATAAAACTCCCTTTCTGGGGCCATCATTAATTTGAATCGACCTTGAGTGGACCGTCCCATGTACTAGTAGTTACTATAATCCCGGAAATATTTTTTGTTTGTTTTTTAGGCAGGGATGCCTGCACCAGGAACAAGGCGAGACATCTATGACCAGAAGGTTACACTACAGCCCATTGATAACACTACAATTTCACTACAAATGGGTACCAACAAAGTGGCTTCACAGAAGGGGATGAGTGTATACGGGCTTGGACGGCAAGTGTATGACCCTAAGTATTGTGCTGCACCAACAGAACCTGTCATTCATAATGGAAGCCAAGGGACAGGAACTAATGGATCAGAAATCAGTGATAGTGATTATCAGGCAGAATATCCAGATGACTATCACGGCGAATACCAAGATGAATATCAGAGAGATTACCACGGTCAATACAGTGACCATGGCATTGATTACTAGATTTGCCTCAAAAGCTCAGTATTAGTTTATTATTTTATTCAAGAAAAACGAAACTAGCCTTGTGGAATTGTTACCCATCCTTTACACATTATGCTTCATGTACTTAAGGAAATATTGCCTTACATAATAACATTCCTTTTTCCTTTCTTTGCCCTTTTCTTCTCTAGTTGCCTTTAATGCTGTAACATTTGCAGTCTACAGCATAACCAATAACAGCATATGAAGTAAAAAGGAATACTGTGAAAGGGAACTTCTCATATACAGCCAAGTCTTTTAATAATAAGGAACTATGCATTTTTTTTTACAATCTTGTTCTGAAATAGGCATTTTTACATACTATTCCAAGTTTTTAAACTTTTTTTTATTTACAGCTCCATTCTGTGGAAGACTGTAGATGCCTTTATTCATAAAGTTAATTCTGGACCATGCCATCAAAATAAAGGTTATAGTTAATAGTTAAAAATGTTGGTTTTGTACTTGCTTGCTTATCTCCTGAAGTCATAGTAGAAATAATAAATGTGCATTTGTGATTGTGTATGTTTCATCACAGTGTCTAAATTCACCAAAATTCTAGGAAAAGCTTTCTTTTTTAGAAAGGAACTAGTATTAAGTTCTGAGCCCACAAAAATCTACATTTTGAAGGTCATTGACTTTATTTTCTGTGCCATAATATATCCATGTAGAATTGCCTTTTCTTTGAATTGTATTTATTGCCACATTTCTCATCAACTGATCTTGTTGTATTTTTTATAAATAAATGTTTTCTTGAAGACTTAGAAGAACATGTATTATTAAAAAAATAAATGCTAGTTACAGAAGTTATCAAGGAGCCAGATCGAGCCAAGCAACTTCAAAATCAAAATAAGTAAAATTATAACAAAGTAATAGAAGGCAACTGCCTACAGTAACAGACGTTCAACATAAAGACTAAAAAAGCTGAAATTCTATGTTGTTAGAAGTGCAACAGTGAAATAGGAGTCTATTTAACTAACATTGCTGCTAATTAAGATGTCAATTTCCCTATTAGAAACTACCCTAGTTAAAATACTTGTTAAAAAAATTAGCTTTTCTACCAAGATTGGATGTAAAGGACACACTGCCATTTTCTATTGTTGCCAAAGGATTTCTCCACTCTAGCAACCATTCTTTGGG
This sequence comes from Notechis scutatus, assembly GCF_049901735.1. NCBI lineage: Eukaryota > Metazoa > Chordata > Lepidosauria > Squamata > Elapidae > Notechis > Notechis scutatus. Next base: position 87,232,780 of record NC_142011.1, read on the forward strand.
TTCAATAGTAGAAGACACATTTATTGGATTCTATTGGTGATTTTTAGCTTGCCCGTTATATTGAAAATTTGAAACTAATATCCCAGAATTTCTACATGAAGTACTTTTAAGGGGCTGCAATTTTGATACCCTGGGCATTCCAAATAAAGCAGGGTCTTCCAATTTCATCTGAAGGTATTTTGTGGGTAAAGAAGTCTTTTCTGAAAACAAATCAGATTTGACTCACACAGACCTATAAACACATCTTTCTTACAGAATTTCAAGAAAATTCTATCAATTCTCTTCAGACTTTATAACGTGTATCATTTTATTTATCAGATTGCCCAAGGGGGGAAAATTGTCAATCTGTTGGGAGAGGATTGGATTTATGAAAGCATACTTGTGGGACCCTCACAAAATGGCTGCCGGGTGTGTGTCAGAAATTACCAGTTTATTAAAAGCCAACAGATTGCGTTTTTGTTCAGTTTAACACACTCCTTCCTACTGGTTGTCAGATACACTTCTAAATATAGTAAAACTTCAGCATAATGAACAAGTCACAGGAAGACTAAATTACCGTATTTTTCACTGTAAGATGCACTCTCACCCCAAGGTGGGTGGAAATGTCTGAGCGTGAGCGCGGCGGGGGAGGGGGGATCACCACAATTGCCTGCTGCTGCTGTTTGCCACCGCTGGGGAATGCTGGAGACTTCGCTGCCAAGCAGCTGGTTGGTGGTTGGATAGGCCTCCTGGAATACCGCTGATCAGCTGTTCTAGGCAGCAGAGATTACCACTGCGGCCAATCGCCGCCACCAATCGGTATTCCAGGAGTCTGATCCAACTACCAATCAGCTGTTTGGCAGCGAAGGCTCGTGTTCCCCACCACCGGGGCAGCTCAGCTCAGTTGACAGGTGGCGGGTGCAATGGAGCGAAACCCTGATGAGCCACGTGCTGGGGCTGCAATAACATGCTAAAGCTTACCAGGCTGCTTGCTGCAAGGATGATAGCCAGATGAATACCGGATGGATGCTGGGAGGCAGAGGCAGATTTTTTTTCCTTGTTTTTGTCCACAAAAGCTAGGTATGTCTTAAATTCTGGAGCGTCTTATAGTGCAAAAAATAACATAACTGTGTGTTAAATCTAACTTTGTCGTTTTTGTTCAATTTATGTCATTTGCCTAAGTATGGGGCTGAGGTAAATAGCATCACTTGTACTAAAACTTTTATGTAACAGACAATGCTTTCATAATATCTGAAATCTGCTAACCCAAGGATTTATTTCAGAGAACTTCAGTCATCCATCCTTTATTTTCTATAAACGACTTTGGGGTCACCAAAGGTCCCATTGACATTCCGGTAAAAAAAACATCCTTGGCATCATACCAGTTTTCCATTTATTTTATTAAAAGTATTTTTACAATATACAGGCAACCGTACCCTAGGCTTCCCATAGTGTCTTCAATGTATTCTCAGAAGATATACATATGTACAATATTTTTTGCTATCCAGCAGTTTCTGGTGCTTCTGCAGTGTCTTAGATCACATTCCTTTTCATTGGATGGAGACTTAAGAAAGGATTGCACAATCGTCTTGATTCTACTGGTTATATAACAAGTTTTGACAAGGACATTTTCCCCCCAAGTCAAACTTTAGAATCCAAGTAATTGTAAATACTGTACATATTTGAGGTGGGCAACTCAAGGGGTCTTACCAACCACATATCCCACCATTTTTTGCTGTTGCCAGAGCTGTGTAAGAACATTGCCAGAGATATTCAGCACCAAATCATCTGATTTTTGTACTACTTGTTTCTTATTTGTTTTTTAAGCTTGTATGTAGCTAAAGGCTTGAAAATTCCACACTCTCAAAAGATGTTGCTGTCTCAAGATACTTCTTACGATCCTTAGAAACATAAGAAAGGCTGTTTATTCTTCATCCATATAGAGAGCTGGATTACTCATTCTCTGTTCTGCATAGTTACAAATCAGAAACACATTGTGTCACTCTCATAACCTTGAAAATTAGGATTTGATTAAGCTGAAATTAATAGTGAAGTACAGGAAGTCTTCAACTTACAACCATAATGGAGCCTGCTATTTATCGCACTGTTCCCTATTGGCCATTTTTGTCCAAAACCAAAAGTAATAATGGTTTCGGCAAAAACAAACACGGGCCAGTTGCTGAGTGCATGACATGCAGTCACCTGACTGGGGGGTATAATAATCAGAACTTTGGAACCAGATTGTAAGTAGCCCTGGACAGGTCTCTCGTAACTTTGAACAGTTGCTAAGTGACCGGTCATAAGTCAAGGACTTCCTGCACAACAGCTAACATCTAAATACTCAGAAAAAAGGAATATGAGTAAACACATTACCTTTGTAATATGAAACATGATCCTCCCCATGCACTCTTTCTTTGTTGACAAAATCTATAGCATGGTGGTTCAGTTTTCCATAGGTTCTCAAATTTAATTAAATTTGCCCTATTTATATATCCCCCCATCTCACCAAACAAATGATTCTGGGCAGGTACAACACATTCTTGGTTTTTAACATTAAAAACCTGAATTATCCCTTGTTTTCATTTTTGGGATGTCTGAAAATAAAACCAGGGTTCCTACTGAGCAGCAAAGAAAAACCCTATATGGTCATCTTAAAAAAACAACAACATCTTGATCTTCCAGTGTATTCTTTAGCAAAATAAAATGGTTGCTGTGTCAATATGTCTAAGAAAACTGCAGAACTTGTGTAGCAACACAATCCATTCCTCTTATGCACTTGGATGCAACATTTCAACAGAAATAAGAGAGGGTGGAACTTGTGACACTGCAACAAATGTATAGTCATTTTGGCAATATGGTTAAGAAGTGACACCTAAAATCTAAATGAAACCATTAAACTGATGCCATAGTTGATCATTAATATACTTTAAAATATCTTAAATAAATTCTTAACAAAATCAAAAGCTGAAGACATTTTTTCACAAAGTGAAAGTAGACCAAATCATCTCTTTTAGTGCAAAATATACAAATCATTTCAGGGAACTGTTTTTTCTCTGATCTTCATCTTATCTTTGCTGCATGTAGTTTTAAAGCCATCCCAATTTCAGCTCTACAATAAGGAAAATAAAATATGAAATTAGCCATAATAACATAAGTGTCTGTAAATAACAGGAAAAAAAAGTTTAGTATAACAATATTTTCTGCATTCTGTCATTGCATATGTAACTTTTTCAAGATTTTTCTTGGGTGGAGGCAGAAATGCACAGAGCTGCATAGGATGAAATAAACCAAGCTGAGGCATACATAAACCTAATCAACTGAAAACCACAGATTCTCGGCAGCACAACCCTACCGTATACTATTTCCAAACTTCTAAAAAAGGCACAAGGACCTAAGCCCTCCAGATGTGCAGCATGAACAAAAAAAATATCACAAAATAATAATCCAGAAATATGACCCCTATGTGCAGATTTTCTTTTCTGGCATGAATAATTTTGGCAGAAAAATGATGGCTGCTACTGGAAATCCCCTGACAGCAAAATGATACTTTGGAAGCATCACAATGACTTATTTTGCTCAAATGCAAAAAAAATAAAATAAAATGCTGCACAGATGTTATTTTAAAGATTATGTTACTATTTTACAGTGAAATTATGTATTTGAAGTGGACTTTATGATACTTGGGAAAAGATTAATGCAGCCAGCAATGCAGTGATCATAGCAGTGTTAATTTTAACAACGTGATACTACTGGAAACTTATTATTTTGTGCCTTCTTGTATTAATATATCTCTTATAACTTCCCAAGAAACAACTTTCCAAACTTTCCAAATCCCCAGAAATCAAGGAATTCTGTTAAGTGAATCTGTTTTCCCTGTTGACTTTGCTTGTTAGAAGGTTGCAAAGGGGGATCACATAATTCCAGGACACTGCAACCATCATAAATGTGAGTCAGCTGTTAAGCATCCAAATGTATGACCATAGGGATATTGCAGCAGTCATAAGTGTGAAAAATGGTCATAAGTTTCTATGCTGTTATAACTTTGAATGGTCACTAAATGAACTGTTGTTAAGATGAGGATACCTGAACAAGAACAGATAACTCCCTCCTCCTCTCTGCTACTGACTCACATTTGATTGAGGGATTTCTGTTATCAAATGTTTAACTACAATAGGACACTGCAACTCAGGGCAATAAGCAGCTCCTACTGACGTTTAGAATTGGTTTGTCTCTTACCATAAGCTGCAATTCAATGCTGTTTTCATTGTTATAAAATATTCTTCTATTTCTTTCTTTGGTCTTTGCAAGCTTGCTGTTCTGATAGACAAAGTTCTGCAAATAATAGCAATACATTACCCAAACTTATTATATTTAATACTATTATCATTTGAGCAAACTCAAATCAACAGATTATCAAGCCAGTATTAACATTATAATACTACTACATTTTAATCAAAAGTTCTTTGTATTCTGGGATGAAACATATATCCTGTAGTAAATTAAATTATATATCCTTGATGGGTAAAAAAGGAATATATAAAATAAAAACAATAACTCAATTAATTTCCTATAAAATGCTGTTTTATTTGTCCTACAAAACAATTGCATATGACATATTTTGTTGCACAAATTTAAAACTAAGATAACTTTCTATCAATTTAGAAATATGTAATTAAGCCACACTTCTAGGTAGAATGATTCTGAGCAAATGAATCTATAAGTCTAGTTTAGGGCAGGGTTTTAAATAAGAAATCTTAAGCATATTTAAAAGAAATCCCCCCCTCCCCAGTTAAATGGGAGTTATGTGTAATTAATGCTATTTAGCACTGCAATTATTATCTTGCAAAGTTTAAAACAGATACATTTAGAAAATCACATTAAATGCCTAGTCTATATAGACTTTGACATCATCAGGAAAAATCTATGATAGTCACTGAAACATCTAGGAAATTCTTAAAATCTAGAATACATTCTAATAGAAGCTCCTACTAGAAAATGGAAAAAGTTTCACAATATATTTGCCACCAACTTTAAACTGGAAAATAGAATCCTAAACTAGGTAATACAGGTGTTTTCTAAAAATGTTTACTATCAACTTTTGACATAACTACCTCATTTGAAAAAATTAAGACATTATAAACTGCTTTTGGGAGTGCTTACCATTAAATCTTGATCCATTAGGTATGGTTTATCTGAAGAGCCATCATTTGTTTCTACATCAATAGCAAAGCAAAGGAAAAGAACATCCACTGTAGTCTGAAATACTGATAAGAAGTTATGGGCAATGAAATAAGCCAAAACGGCAACCAGCAGCAGCGGCAAGGTCCAAACTTTTAATTCCTGGTGGTAGTTAAATGCCATCAAGCCCCCAAAAACGGTGAAACATGCTACGAACATCTATATTAGGATAAAATTAGATATATTTTAAAAGGTAACTCATCTAAAGAAGGTACCAACTGTATGTAAATGCTTATTATTAGTGTTGCTTGGATAGTGAGATGGACGACAGAAATTTAAATAAATAAGTAAATAAAATTAGTATAAAGATTATGACTGTTTTCAAAAATCTGCTGGGACATTTTCACCTAAACTTTCCATGTTGTTTCGACAAATATTGCTTGACTATTTTCTTCACTTTTGTTTGGACTTTCATTTCTGCCATATCTTGCTTTAATTTAACTGAAGAAATATCTTCATTGTTTTATTTATGAATGAATTTGGGTCTCCCATGAAGAGGCATCTCTTCTTCCAATCACTTGAACAATTGGTTTATCTTCTTTGAACTCCCCGCAACCCTAAATTCTCAGATTTTCATTGTGATGGAAGCGGCTACACTGTGGTGCAGGAACTACTGTTAAGACCACACTGGATGCCTGTCATGCCCTTGTTGGAGTCTGATTCTGAGGGGGAGATTGAGCAGCTGACAGGGAGTGGGAGTGTGGCTCCGGTGGCTGTGGAACAAACGGGGGAAGGGCACAGTCCGGCTGGGCATTCTGAGGAAGACCCAGGGCCACCCCCTCTTCATCCTAGGGCATGCAGGGAAGAACAGAGAAGGGAGCAACGTGGCTTACGGGAGAGAAAAAGGCCCTGATCCGTTTCATTAGTTGCAGCTGGGAGAACAGGATATAAGAAGGGCGTTTGCACACAGCACCTTGCTGGAAGCAAAGCATGCATTAACTTTATTGAGGCTTATCTGGGTTTTGGTGTCCTCCCCAACTGTGTGTGCTTCGTTATCTTTTGGAAGTCTGCAATTTATTATCCTGGCCTGTTGTGTTAATTACTTCAGCATGGTTTGTGTTGCTTTTTTTATTTCTAATTTATCTGTACTTTGGGTTTGGACTGCACTTCTTCCCTTTGTAGACTGTTTTTGGAAGAGTTTGATCTTCAGCCGAGGATAACTAGACATTGGGGGCCAAGTTGGAGGTGTTAAAGGGAATTTATCTACTTTTGTGCCTTTGTTATTGTTGTGCCATGCCCCGGGTCATCACAATGCCAATCAACATATGTAGGTACCAACTGTAGGTTTAATCTGGCTACAAACATATACTACGATCAGATGAATAAAAACATTAAGAGGGGGTTTTGCCAATAGGAGGATCCAAGACTGACATAACACCCCAATGGACACTGTACTTAACAGCCCAAGCAATACTTTTGTGCTTGCTCAGTGATCAAGTCCTTAATATGGTCATGGATATCATATATATTTTACTTGCTTCCAGAGAACAATTTAATTTCCATAAAATTTGAATTTACCCTAGAATCTGACTGAATTTACCCCTGCATCATTGACTAAACAAGGTTTTCAATGAGGAAAAAAAAGTTAATAAAGTTTTACCTTTGCAAGAAAGACAGCAAAGTCACTGAAGCAGTTGATTGCCATGGTGCTAGTTACATTTTTTGATAAAATAACACTGGCATCTTTAGCCGAAGTACAAAAATTTGTCCCATTTATGATAGTTGCCGCATATGCATTCTGCAATCAGAACGTTAATTGGTAAAATAGCAGAAGTAACAAGACAGAAAATAGGAAGTACTTGGCCAAAGTTATTTTTATAAATATATATATTTTATCATACTGGGGAAACGAAATTACTTGCATAACTTTTAATCTCATTGTCAAAACCTATATAATAATAATAATAATACTTTATTTGTGGTCACAGACCAAAACACAAGTACAACAAATGAAGAACATGGGAAAATTAATCATGAGCAATTGGTCACCAAAAACTTGACTAAGTGGAATTACAGCATTTTCCTCTGATGGTTACAGCACTTAAAAAAAATTTGGAAACCTGAGAAGTGATGTATGAGGAGCCATCCCCTAGACAATATAAGAACAAATTACTAACACTGGGTCTAGAGGGGTCTGTTTCAAGGAGAGACAGTAACTTAGATCTGCCTGCATTATACACAGGGCAATATAAAAGGACATGCTCCACAGATTCAACCTCAGCTCTGTCACAGGGGCATAGCCGCTCATTAATGGGGAGCCTCTTAAATAGCCCATCCAGTAGTGCTGAGGGCAGAACATTAAAGCGAGCTAGGGAGAAAGCTCTTCTATACTTGGGAATGGTTAGAGTGTAAAAATAGGAAGCCATCCTCAGTCCGTAATTATTAAATTGGCTGAAGATCAGAGGGGAGCAAGTTTTGTTAGCTCTGGCTCGTAGATATTGCAAGTCAATGTCCACAAGCCATTGGACTACCTTAAATTGGGCGTCCTTAAGGCCATAATCTCCCAGGGCATCCCCTGTAAAACCTAGCAGGTATAATTTCTTCATCAGCTCCCTCTCCCAACGAGAAATATGAGAGTCTTCAGCAAATGCTACTAGGAACTGCCAGAAAGAGCACCCAAAACCACCATTTAGTTAATCCACGCCATACATTCGACTGATCAAGTACCAGTTCCAGGTACATCGGAGCAAAACCAACGCAAGGAGGAAGACCCAGAAGTATTCTAAGAAAGACAGCCTGGTTTCTTTCAATACAATCCTTGAAGCCCCGTATCGATATAGGAATTCCGTAAAGAGTTTGAGCCAAAGTTTTGGCTTTGTAAATACACAGAGCAGAAGGAATAAACTGGCCTCCTTGGGTATAAAAAAATCTTAAAATCTGCTGGTGACTACAGGAGGCTGAATTCAGCACCTGGGTTGGATGTCTAGTCCAAGCACCAGTGTTCTGAAATTGAATAGCTAAATACTTAAAATGGAAAACCTGCATAACAGCACTACCATTGATAGCCCAGTTATACAATTTCCGGGCTCTAGAGAACACCAATACTTTGGATTTGTCATAATTAATGGACAAGTGGTTCTGAGCACAGTAAGACTCAAATGCAGAAAGTAATCTTTTCAGACCTGGCCTTGACAATGAAAGGAGGGCCACATCATCAGCATAAAGGAGAAGTGGGATCTTCGTAGTTGACAGGTTTGGGGCGTGGGACTCAATACGTCCAATGTGAAAGGCCAAGTCAGATAAGAATAAATTAAACAAAAGAGGAGCCAGAACACAATCCTGCCTTACTCCGTTCTTAATCGGGATAGGATTTGAAAGTTCTCCCTGCAATCCACACCTGACCTGACTAGAGGTCTGGTTGTACAAGGATCTAATTAGGAACAGAAGACGTCTAGCGATAGAACTTTTGAGCAGTTTTGACCACAACAGTCCCCTAGGGACTGAGTCAAATGCTGACTTTAGGTCGATAAAAGCAGTAAAAAGTTTGCCACCTGGTATGGTAGTATATTTATTGACCAAGTGCGCTAAAACAAAGCAGTGGTCCAGCCCGCTTTAAACCCAATCTGTTCAGCACCAATAATATTGGACTCCTCAACCCAAGTGAGGAGTCTGCATTGGAGATATTTAGCATACAATTTTCCAATGATGGAGAACAGGCTTATGGGGCGATAGTCGGCTGGGTTGTTCCTATTTCCTCATTTAAAAACTGGAACAATAATTGCTAAGCTCCAGGAGGAGGTAGGGATCCTGCCAGATCCTGTATTGATATGCGTGAAGAGTCTTGCTAAGAGAGGAATCCACCACTCGGGATTGGATTTTAGCAAATCAGGGGGTATAGCATCAGGGCCAGGGGCTTTGACTGACTTGAGTTCAGAGATAAGCTCGGTAATCTCAGCATGAGTCACGGGTTGCCAGTCAGGAACTGCAGGAGGCAGCTGTGGCCCAAGCACGGTCGAACTTGTTGACGCCTGGAAAATTGCCAAGAAATGGTTTTCCCAATCTCTGTTGGAAATACAGCAGAGGGGGAGTTCTTGATGACCCGGCAAGGAGCTGGCAACAATTTGCCAAAATAATCGAGTGTTCTTCTGCTGGATGGAGAGAAGTAGATCTCGCTTCTCTCTCTCTTTAGCTTTCTTTTTCTTAGCAATTAGTCCTTTATACTCCCGCTTCAAGCGATAGTAGTCCTCTGGTAGGCATTTATCCCCTCGATTATGATAGAGCAGGTAAACCCGATTAATCTGGTTCCTGAGCATCAGACACTCTTTGTCAAACCAAGTTTACTTCTTGAATGATATGGACCACTTGGCCTACGGATGGCTCCTAGCTCCCTTTGAACACTATTAATTAGTGATTCAAAGGCCGAGATTGTCCCTGGGCCACTACTTGTTAGGGCCTAATTGTATAGGCTGAGACACTCCGGAGATGATAAAAAGGAGTGGAACTTTCTTTCAGTATTAGAAGACTATTTAATCTTCCTTGTATATGAGGCCACATAGGGATCTAATATCTGAGGACCCCTAGGGAGATGTATATTTGAGGAAAGCCCAATAATTGTAACCAGGGGGTAGTGGTCGCTCTCCATAAGGCAGTCCACATAAAAAGCACCGACTGCCTTTCTAAGAAGCTGGGATACCAGCACAAAATCAATAACATTACTCCCACGTGAGGAACTAAAAGTAAACTCACCAGCTAGATCACCTAGGGTACTCCCATTAAGAATTATCTTGTTGTGTTGGGCTGCTAAAAGGGCTAACTGAAAAACCTATATATCATTCAAGTTTTAATATGAGGACAATCTTTTCACTAGTTTATTCAGAATAGAACAGAACAGAATAGAATAACAGAGTTGGAAGGGACCTTGGAGGTCTTCTAGTCCAACCCCCTGCTTAGGCAGAAAACCCTATAGCATTTCAGACAAATGGTTATCCAATGTCTTTAAAAACTTCCAGTGCTGGAGCATTTACAACTTCTTGATGCAAGTAGTTCCACTGATTTAGAACCGTGGAGATCAATAAGCTTCATTCCTCAAGAACCAAACTAATTAAGCATATAAATAAGAATATCCAAAAATCTACAATTACATTTCCCAATAAGCTATAAACATCCTTATTTTATGTAGTGAAAAATGAGCCATTCTTGTCCTCTTTAAAAAAAAGAATTTTAATACTGGTATATTTAATAAATACACAAGTCTGCAAAATTATTCTTAAAAAGAAAAAGTTATTCTTAAAAAGAAATGTGTAGTCTTCTAATGCTCAATGTGGAATTAAAATTCTGATTGTGGGACTGAAAATACTCTCAGCATCTGTTTAAATACATCCTTCAACAACCTAAGATTAATATTCTGTTTCTACTTTTTTCCTGTGTTTAGTCCTTTGGAACCTAGAAAATTAAGTCAATGTACACAATGATTTATTTTCATAAGAGAGTTGGGAAATATTAATACAGAAATATAAATCCACATGTCTGTAATAAATCATACTAAAATAATACAGTGTAAAACACACATACATGAAATCAGTTGTAATCCATGAAATTTCTATATAGTATTTATGCTGCCATGGGGGTGGGTAATATGACAATGACTTCCTGAACATAGGATACACACAATAGCATATCAACAATAAAACAAAACAATCCCCACCATCTAAAATATTTTGCTATTAATTAGCTCAAGCCTCAGCTTAATTATTTTAGTACTTTTAAAGAATCATGGAGCTTTAATAGATATTATTCAACATCTTTCCTCATGGGAAGAATTTTCTAAAAAGAAATTTGTGGGGTTTTTGACTTCTTCCTAATACAACCACTTGCAATTTACTCCCAAGGACCGAGAACATCCTGAACATTATTGAATAGGGCAGAGAATGAAACAGCAAATAAGGGACCTCTTTTCCATTTAAACCAAAAAAAATTCTCTCTAATTGCTTTCTGCATCCTAATTCAAGCTCCCAGGGTGGGTGGGGGACAGATTCCAGGTGTGCATAATCTGAAGTCAAGACAAGGCAAAAAAATAAATAAAATCCTAGCATACAAATCCTTGAACTCTAAAAAGCTATCTAGTAATAATTACAATACTCTAAAACTTAAGTACAATCTTTTGTAAACTGAAGCAGCAGTCAAGATAAACTCTGAAAGTAACATTGATTCTCCTAATAATTGACTAAGTTAAGGGCATTTTGTTAAAATTTAAATCTTGCTTTAATTTATGTAACATAAACTAAATATCTTAAGGGAACATAACAAAAAAGTAAGCTTCAGATATTGACCGTTTATATTTACTCTGGATTTCAGAGTAAATTACTCTGGATTTCACTCTGGATTTCTTGCATTAATATGCATGGGAACCAAAGAAACAGATAAATAAGGAATGGGTTTGTTTACATACTTCAAATTAAGTGGGCGAAGAAAATGTTTAAGAAAAAATACACTTCCCAACATAGACAGAATGCCAAAGGTCTTGGAAAAACTGACCTGATAGCTTCATGAGAAACGCTACATGGCACAGATCCAACAACTTTAAAAAAATCCTTCTGGTGCAAAATAATTGCTACTTTGCGTCACAGCCAAATTCTATCTTCCATTCTAAGATTCTAAAAATTATCCCAGGGAAAGGGAGAGCACCACAGCAACAGAATCTTCTTTGGAAAGAAACCAAAAACAAGGCAGGCATGCAACCATGCCCAGCTTCCAATCCACAGCCTGCCTGCATTTTTAGAGTGGTTGGCCATCTCCTACTATGTAAAGAGCTCTCCCAGAGAACTAAGGGTGCAGCAAAATGAAAAAGTAATGATCCAGAGACTGTGACAGATGGAAGCTATAGAAGGAAGTATTTTTTATAGCAGCAAAGGAAAATATTAATGGGATAACAACACAGCCTCTTTCAGATATGCGTAGGGAACAAAATGGCTTTGAAATAGCAGGATTATTTGTTTTGTCCCCTGCATACAATGTGAACATATAAAGCCCTATGGCCAGTTCTTAATTGCATAATGTGGCTTCTTTTACATGTTCCTTCCCTGGAGTTTGTAGATATGCCAGAAAGTAGAGATATTTGGAGTGTATGACACTGGACACTAGAAAGAATACCAGTCAATACAGCTCTCCGAAGTACTCAGAAATTGCTAGATTGACTTTAAGCATTATCACTAAGAAACCCCTCAAATTGAGAGAGAATAAAACAATTGTATCTCTAAAACAGAAGTAGGACAAAGTTATGCATGACCTACCAGGTAACACATTTCTGCTCTAACCTTAAATTGATAAATTATTTTCCTCTTTTGTCTTAGCAGGCCTCCGATATCTTCCAGACATTTAATTATCATTAATATGTAATCTTCCCTTGCTGATGCCCAAACTAAGCAATACCAGGGGCAGACGGAAGGGCTATAAATTAAAATATGCCTAATTAAAATATCCCCTTTGTGATTCAAATTCCAGAGACAGTCCCTACTGCTTCGATTCACCAGATTGGGATTTGAAAGGAAACCTGGCGCAGTAATTATTGGGAAAAGTTTTATTAAACAGGATTCAGTTTATGGCACTCCTGGCGCCTTCTTTGATGTCTCCCAGCTTCAGTACCTGTTCTGCAAATTCTAAATTTTCCAGCAACCACAGGAAATTCAGAAAACAGATTAAATGATCTAACTCATTGGGCTGGTACTGTTTAGAGTAGGTAGTCCTGCAGATATCCACGGTCTCAGCCATAAAGGGATTAATAGGTTAAAATCAGCACCTTAAAATGTACCCAGAAAACGAATAGTAAACAATGCAGGATCTGTAAACTAAATGTTATTTGCTGCTAACGTCGGCAGCCAAAAACCATGAATCTGCATACAGAGGTTGAACAAGTAGCCTTGTGGTGCAACCAGAACAATCTTGAATTAAATACACTTAAAACCATAGAAATGGTGGTAGATTTTAGAAGAAACCCTCCTATACTACCACGTCTTACAATACTAGACAACACAGTATCAACAGTAGACAACTTCTAGGTTCTATCATATCTCAAGACTTAAAATGGACACCTAACATGAAAAACGTCATCAAAAAAGCACAACAAAGAATGTTCTTTCTGCACCAACTCAGACAGCTCAAACTGCCCAAGGAGCTGATGATTCAGTTCCACAGAGGAATTATTGAGTCTGTCATCTGCATCTCTATAACCGTCTGGTTTGGCTCTGCAACCAAACAAGCCAGACACAACTGATAATTAGAACTGCAGAAAAAACAATTGCTATCAACCTGCCTTCAATCGAGGACCTGTATACTGCACAAGTCAAAAAAAGGGCTGTGAAAATATCTACAGACCCCTCACATCCTGGACATAAACTGTTTCAACTTCTACCCAAAAAACAACGCTATAAGGCACTGCACACCAGAACAACTAGACACAAGGACAGTTTCCCCCCGAATGCCATCACTCTGCTAAACAACTATTTCCCACAACGCTGTCAAATTATTTACCAAGACTGTATTATTCTTCTCATCCTTCCTAGTACCTATATCTTCCCATTTATGAATATAACCATGTTGCTTGTAACTTTACAATTTGTATTGTTTCAGTTTCTAGTATGATTTGATTGCTTATTAGTAACCTTAGTGACTATTACTAAGTGTTGTATCTTATGATTCTTGATGAATGTATTTTATTTTTTTTCTTTATGTACACTGAGAGCACCAAGACAAATTCTTTGTGTGTCCAACCACACTTGGTCAATAAAAATTCTATTCTATTCTATTGTCATCTGTCCTATTTTTCTTATTGCATTAGACAAGGAAATAATGTTTCGCTAACACAAATATTGCACATGCTGTCTCACTGATTTTAATTTCTTTCCCACCAGAAAAAGCAACATGAAAATGTTTCCTATATATTAAGGAATGGCAAGCAGCAATCTTTAGTCAAAATAAGAGAAAGACTTGCAGCAAACCAATGTGCCCACTTGTAAAAATCAGGACTCAAAGCAGTAATTATATACTAATGCGCATTCCACCAAAGTCTAAAATAATTCTGGGGAAACACACCTGACAAAAATGTATGAATATATATTCCCAGATTACAACAGCTCAGGGTATTATAGAAATAATGCCATGAATAACATTGATTCCAACCAAGGAATTCCCTTTTAGATTTTTACAGAAGCTGATTATATTCTCATTTTGTGGACTATAATTCACTAGATGCTTATGTCTGGCAGAACGAAATAATCAGATTTAGATGCATTCTAGTTTAGTCATGTTAGTTAAATCGGTCATTATAAATCACAGAAGCTGTTCTACCCCCCATGTATCAATGAATAGGCCTATTGAACTCAATGTGATTTATTTTGGCTAAGATTTATAGCACAGTCCTGCATGCTTTCTATAAAATCAGCTGGAATGAAAAGGGCAAAGGGTTCTTAAATATAGATCATCGTTCTTTGCTAGTTGTCACAAAACTGGGATAGTAACTGCCTTGGAAATATTACTGATCACAAGAGCATTTCTTTTTCATGTGACTTTCATTATTTTGCATGTGATATTATCCAATTTATATAATGTACCTGGTTTAAATATCCAAGAAATCTTTCTAGGCACCAGAAACTGCAAAAGCAGCATTTGAAAATACATCTTGCACACATGTTCTCCTGGGGGGAAAAAGCACAAGTTGTAATTAATCATCAAAGATGCCAGAATTTAAAAAGCAAGTCTTTCAGATTTTTATAACACTTCCTACTTCCCACGTACAGAATACAAGATTCATATTCATCTATTATTTTCATGATTCACGAAGTATCTTGAAAAGACTTTGGCATCTTGGGATTAAAGCTCTTGCAATGATAGATAGATAGCAGCTTTGGTATTTATTTTATTTTAGAAACAGGATATTTTTCAATCACAGAAATACATACCTAGGATTTTCAAATGTAATTTTTCCTTATTTCAGGACCATTTTCAGAGAAAAGTCTCAAATTTCTGTGACAGTAATTAATTAATTAAAGGACCATTTTCAGAGACAAATGTCAAATTTTTGTGACATAAATTTATTTATTTATTATTCCTGTCCATCTCCCTCAAAGGAGTCATCATCTTATCAATGGTAAATTACCTAAACTAGATATGTGTCTACATTGCAGCCATACCAAAGAGACGTCTGTTTTTAATTTATAGATTAACAATAAGCATTGAAGTATAATATTTTTCTCAGCATATTATAATTTTCTCAGTGGGAAAATTCTTTCTTTTTGCCCTGTTCATTGCATTGCTTTTCCTTTCTACAAGTGCTTCTGTAACATTTGACTCTTTTATTTTATTGCTTCTTTCTTCTACCTGAGGAAGTAAGATAAATACAGGCAAATAAAGTAGGTTTAAATAAGGTAGGTTGAAGTGAAGTAATAATGGGAATGTCATTGATTATAATCAGAAAAGTTTTATGATAGAATACCATACAGCAGGGGTCCCCAACTACGGTCCCGGACCGGTACCGGTCCGTGGATCATTTTTACCGGGTCGCAAAGCTTGGACGCCGCCATCTTGTTTCGTCGGCGCTTCCGGGTTTCGGTTGGAAAGCGGCGTTTGGGTGCTTGCGCCTTAGTTTCGTCGAAGGGGGCGGCTTCGAACGAAGAGCCGTCCCAATGGCGGTGGAGTCTCGTATTACTCAGGTACCGGTCCGTGGAAGAATAAATAATTGTGAAACCGGTCCCTGGTTCAAAAAGGTTGGGGGCCACTGCTATACAGCAATGTACAAGTTCACAGTTATTGTTGAAATATATTTAAGGGATCTTTGAAAAGTTCAAGTAACATAGTGAATAATTTTGGTTCTTCTGAAGAACATTTCACTCATTTGCTAGTGAACCAGAATAAAGGAATACAGTATCTAAAACACTACAGAGAGTCTTTGAGTTATGACCACATTATGGTCATAAGTAATGATTGTAAAAGAGGTCATTCATGTAATCAACCCGGTTTTACATTTTTTGCAGCAGTTAAGTGAATGCAGGGGTCATAAAACGAATATTGTGGTAATTAAATAAACAATGGCTCACTAGTTCTATCAAAAAACAGAACTGCTGGTTTTCAGCAAAAATGTCATAAACATTATCCAGGATTTTGCAAATGGCCTAAGTGTTCCAGTTACATGACCAGCAGCGGAGGGGAGGGAGGGGATGTAACGGGGGCAGGAACTCACCATCAGAAGTTCGGTTCTGGGTGTTAATTCCCCTTTTTGGGGTCCGTGTTAACTTTGAATGGCTGCTAAGCAACCAATTGTAAGTCAAGGACTATATCGCTAAACAAGTTTATATGTAACTCATTTATGAAGTGTTATGAACCCAAAGAAATATTGACCAAGGTCATGCAACACATTCATTTGGGATTCAGGCTAACCAGATCCATGGAAAGCACCAATTAATAAAAGGTAAACCATTCATTGCCTGGCCCACTTCTTCCTGGCTGACATCCGAGTAAACTTCATGAGCTCTGTTCAGCAGCTTTCCCCACTTAAGTTTTTTTTTTTTAAACCTTAAGAAATAGATAAAGAGTGTCCTGATTATGGCCAAAATTACCAAGAAGGGAAAGTAAGTGTCTAATCTTCCCTTGTTTTTGTTTTTTTAAAAATTCCATCATATGCACTTATGGAAAATATCAATATGATGAAGGGAAAGAAGTGGTTTTGGTTTGCCATGCAGATACACCCAATCAAACTATACCATAAGTTTGCGAAGTATTATCAAAGCATACTTGTCTTTCCTTGACACCTAAATTATAGCTAAGAACAAAATGAATGAGAAAGATGCAAGCCTGAACATTTTCCTTCTACTTTCTGGTTAACTTGATCTATGCATATAAACTTAATATTGTGTACTTGTCAGCCTTCCATTTTAATATATGAAGTTCTGGAAATCTCTTTCATTGTATCTCATTGGAACCTTAAATACTCAAGGGGCAACTCTCCATGATACTTTACAAGAAAAAAGTTGAAACATCAATCCACATACCCTCCATTTCTGACCCACTCATAATAGACATTTTCATCTTCCTCTCAAAGATAGTTAGTCCCTTAGCCTAAGCAAACTTCGTTAGTTTTGCAGTATTTTTTTTTCTAGCTATCAGAGAATAGGTGCAAATCATTAGGATATGAATCCTTTTCAAAGTAAGTCTGTTACAATGAAATTTATTGCTTTTTAAGCTGTTGCCTGCTGAGATAAAGCTAAGTAATAAAGTCCAATATAAAATGAGGCAAATAAAGACTGCATTTCATTTCCTTACTTAGGTATTATATTTCTACAGTTATTTGCCCGATTGCTATGCTGTGGTGTTAGAAAATGAAAGTAGGAGCCTACCTTATTTTTCAGAATGTTATAAACAGACAATAGAATAATCCTTGGGACTCTCATTATTGGGATTATAAGGGACCCTTTCACAACTGTTCCCAGATGATAACAAAAGAGAACTGATATGGAACCCAGGATTGGATGACTTGATAGTTTAATCTTATTTCTACAATGAAAAATAAGCAAGCATAAAAAACTGTACAGAAAATGAAATATAAACACAACACAACTATTAGAATCTTTATCCAATAGTTTGGAAATCCTTCCAAGTGTTTATAGTACTCCATTTTCTAATGCACGAAGAATGAATTGGGGTTTTATCCTTGCAAACCGCTCGAAGACACATCTTTGATCAATTTAATTTTTGTATCATTTTATGATTTCTGATCATCCAGTCAATTCCATTTCAGAAGCTACATTATACAGGTAGTCCTCGACTTACAACAGTTCATTTAGTGAAGTTACAACAGCACTGAAAAAAGTGACTTATGACCATTTTTCACATTTATGACTGTCATAGCATCCTCATGGACACATGATAAAAATTCAGATGCTTCCTATTTATGACAGCTGCAGTGTCTGGGGGGTGTGTGTCATGTGATCACCTTTTACGCCTTCTGACAAGCAAAGTCAATGGGGAAGCCAGATTCACTTAATAACCATATCTCTCACTTAACAACTGCAGTGATTTATGTAACAACCATGGCAAGAAAGGTCATAAAATGGGGCAAAATTCACTTAACCAATGTCTCACTTAGCAATGGAAATTTTGGGCTCAATTGTGATCATAAGTCAAGGACTACCTGTATACTCATATTAAAATAATATTCTTCCCCTTTTTCAACAGACCCAAAACAAACCTTAAGATGTATGGAAATCTGTTAAGTCTGTTGCAGTGAAATTAGACAGGAGGAAGTGATTGAGAATAAAGGCAAAAGAGACAAGATTGGAACCATCAGTGGGGACAGCAAAGGACATGCAGTGCAGTTCCTAGTTCAAATCTTGATGGGTTCTGTAGTGGGGAAAGGCCCTAAGAGAAACTTGCATTGCTTCAAAGTAGAAAGTAACATACTGAGGTCCAAATGTGTATAAATAATCACAAAATACTGTACAACATCTCACATATAGCCAAACTGCTACAAAATTAGAAATGCGTATATAATTGAGTGAGAAGTTTTACTCTTACAAATTCAATTCTTTTTCTGATACATTTTGAGAAAAGAAAAAATGTCGGTACTGCTCAAGATGGTTACAACCCTTTAGTTGTAATCTTAAATGTACAGATCTCCACTAAAAACCCTAAAAATGAACATAAATGAACAATGAAAACCATATAACAAAACTATTTCTTTTAATAAAGATATTTAAAAATCTATTAAAAGTCTTCCCTGGACTCTGCCTGCGTCTCCTCAAAGCTCACAGTTTGGAAAAACCTGCTGTAGAGGTTATTTTCCCATAAGAAGGGGGGTGACTATTCCTCGGCTAGCATGAAGGAGGGCGAAAATGAAGACTTAAAACTGAAAGAATTCTGAATAGGAGAAAGCAGGAGAGGTGGAGGATTAATAGCTAACAAACTAAGATGAAGCTAGACAATACTAGCTGTTGAAGATTTACTGTTTCCACACAAATTATCATGGGACAGATCTACTCTTTACAGACAACATTCATGGTAGATCTGAAAAGAAGAGAAAGTAGCCATGTGCAAAGAGCAACAGCCAAGCCAAGAGAGAAAATGCCAACTAGTGTAATTTCCACTCACCTATCTCTAAGTAATCTCACCTTAGCCATGAAAGCCAGCTAGATAGCTTTGTGAACCGTGTCACCCCCTCTCAGTCCAACTTACCCCACAGGGAAAAATAGGAGAAGGAAGAAATATTAGCTGCTCAGACTCACCTTGAATACCAAGATGGGCAGCAAATAAATTTAATAATGGATAAGAAGACCAGAAAAATAAAGACAAGGAAACCTTCATCCTTGCAATGATGTTGACTGGCTCTACTTACAAAAGAAAATACATCAGATTGTTCCAAATACATCAGAAAATAGAGTAATAGAAAATGAAGTGTTCTGGGACTTTAGAATTCAAACAGGCAGCACCTGCCACATAGTACCCTAGACTTAACAACTGTTGAGAAGAATGACAAAAATGTCTGGATAGTAGACATGGTATCAACCTGGAAACAGCAAAACAGAACAGAAAAAAATTGAAGAAAATCACAAAATACAAAGACTGCAAATAGAAATAGACTGATTGTGGCAAAAGAAAGCAAAGATAGTAGCAACATGAGCCCTGATGGTGTAGTGGTTAGAATGCAGTATTGCAAGGTGACTCTGCCTATAGCCAGGTGTTTGATCCTGACCGGCTCAAGGTTGACTCAGCCTTCCATCCTTCCGAGGTTGGTAAAATGAGGAGCCAGATCATTGGGGGCAATATGCTGACTCTGTGAACTGCTTAAGAGTGCTATAAAGCAGTGATCCCCAACCTTTCTGGCTCCACGGACTGGCAGCAAGGGCAGGGATGGTTTTGTGCATGCAACCTAATCCTGTGCATGCACAAATGAAGTGTAACACACTCGCCTGCTGCTTGCAAAAACTTTGAGCCTTTACGAAAAAATAAAAATGGTAAAAGAGGAACAAATTAAATAAAGAAAAATAGAATTTAGAATTAAGCACACTCCTACTTAGCCAGTATTGAATACTATAAGATAGTGAAGTAAACTAAACTTGATTCAAGAAAGCTTGTTTTGCTGGGACAAAAGAACATCCATTAAAATGCCTGTTTTAACATAAATTCCCAAGGACCCACAAAAATTTCTGCTACACTACAGCTAAATGGCTATACTGCTTTCCTGTGTTTCAGTATTTTCAATAGGAAATACCATAAAAGTGATACGTATATATTTTAGTTATTCAGCCTAAAAGACTATTTAGGGATAATGACTGGATTTTTGTATAAAATAATTATTAACAGATTTCAAAGGGTTTTAATTCAAAATGCCTCCTAATAAGCACTCACATTTGAAACTTCATGTATTTGAAGATATTGTTATTTCATAGTTAAATTAGTACAGAAACCCAGTGTACAATATTTCATATATAAGAGGGATTATGCATCCATTAGTAGTTAATTTCTTCGGACATTAAAATAATAAACTGTCTTTGCTTGATTACCTTTTACTTGTAAGATTAGATAATTGATATGCACAAACTGTATGTTCTGAAATGTCCAGGAAAAGGTCTAGAAATTCTTTAAGTGATTCTAACTAATAATTTCCTTGCCTCTTTCTTGGCAAGGAAAAATGGGGAAAAAACCTGATATTCCTCTTTGTATCTAAAATCAAGCCAAATATACAAAAGGTTTAAAGCACCCAATCCTTAGCAAAGTAATAGGATTTAAAGAATGCCATCAGCTGGTCTACTAACACATATAATCTTCTCCAGCATTACTGATTCAAGGTCATATAATATGCTGAGGCTAGAAACTAGAGCAATTCTCATGGTGTTTCTAGTAATGCAATCATGTAAATATTGTATGACATTTAAGAGGGATTGAAGGAAACACCACTATGAGAAAATGCTCCTGGGCTGCTGTCTTAAGCAACATTTTCCTATGCTGCCTTCATGATTGATATGGCATAACTACCCTTATATATGCTCTATTGTGCTTGCTGTTACGATTTTTAAACATTTGCTCTTTATTTGTTTAAATCTGAGAGGTACTTAATCCCACAGCATAGCAGCTTTACAAGTTTAAAGCTAGCTTCCAATATTCCTACTACTGATTTTAGTAGGAGAGATCCTTAACAATCAAGCAATGTTTTTGCTACAAAATAATACTGGGAAGAATATTACTCAAATTTTAGAAACAGCAATAGAGGATAAAAAAATCTTCCTCCCAATGAGAATCGATGAATATGATGGCTGAGTTGGGATCTCAGTGCATGTTTATTGAAGTATTCTGCCAATCAATCAAGTTTCCAAAAATGCATTATCTGTTAAGGTAAAATTCTAGCTATATATTTGAAAATGCAGAGCCTATTTGCACAAACCATATAGCATACTATTATCTGAACCCCTCATTTTCATTACAGTTTCTAAGGAATGCATCTTTCATCAAAAATAAAAGAAAGCAAAGCATGTTTCATTATTATTGTTTTAGGTCAAACAGATGTCTCCTGCAATAGGTAATCCAGCTGAAACAACTCACAACCCTCCCCAGTTTAATTCTGCTGAGGAGAAGACAGCAGAATGCCTAATGGACTGTGTAGTAAGGAAGCAGATTTGCAAAACTAAAGTCTCTCCAGTTTCCTGTAATTGCTTACTAGCTAAAAAGGAAAGCTTTAGACAGACTGTGATAAACAAAGCTCTTGTTCACGTCCCTCCCACAAAGTCTGTGAAAAACACTGTTGTTTTTCTTTTCTATATTTATAACATTGTTCTACTGTATCGATTCATCTCATTTTCAACATGCTGACAAAGCAAATAATAGGAAGAGAGATCAACACCAGGGGGACTGCACATTTCCATCTGGAAGTGCAAGGTTT
Source organism: Notechis scutatus (assembly GCF_049901735.1). NCBI lineage: Eukaryota > Metazoa > Chordata > Lepidosauria > Squamata > Elapidae > Notechis > Notechis scutatus. Next base: position 87,254,855 of record NC_142011.1, read on the forward strand.
TCAATTCAAACGCCTATCGTGTAACTTTTACAATTATCAGTGATATTAAGAGAGTCAAGTTTAGTTCTGACATGGTATAATCATATTTGAAAGAGATTCAAACTTATGGCAAAAATGGGTATTCATCAGAGGAAATATTGGTCAAATCAACATTTCTTGCTGGAATTAAACTAGTCCAAAATTATTTATCCTATGCATTCTGGTTAAAAGTTTGATAATAGGATGCAGTGTTAAAAATTAATGTTTTATGAAAAATTGCTATAATTCTGTGTATTCTAAAAGTATTCTATAATTCTGTGTATTCAATCTACGCAGCAATTGTCCTGTGTAGATGCTCAGAATCCTTAGTTATGTTCTAAAAAGAATGTGTCTGAAAAGCAAAACTGTTTATCAGACCCAAGACATAATATTTACATTTCTTTACAAACTGAATACAAATCTAAATTACATATTTTATAGCAAAACAAAATTAAAATATTACGCATCACTGGAGTGTGAATTCCTTCTTTCTGCTCACCAAGCTACTGAAGTAAAATAATGACACCATGTTGATATTTTATGAAAATTAGGAAAGAGAAAGAATTTAACCAAAATCCTTCATATCCAAAAGAGGTGAGGCATCCCTACTATAAATAGAACTAGAACTGGACTGAAACCTTATGAAGTAGTGATTCTGTAATACACGGGCTCAACCCCTACGGCATTTTGCACAACAGACAAATAGCAGCAATACTTTACTAGAGCCTCTTTTCCATCTTTTCCAAACTTTCCAAGCTTAGTTTACAATCCTGGGATTGATCGGTGATTCCCACTCTGGGTACCAATGAACTATTGAGTCATGTAAGAATATTTAAAGACAGAACCACCTGCCAAATGAAACTAGTGTTCATAATCCAACAGATCAGCTCTCTGTGGTTCCCAACCTTTTTTTCGCCCCGCACCTCTAAAGAAATTTCACTCGAACCTCGCACCCCCTGAAATAAATAATAAATAAAAATGCCAACATATAGCCAATATCCTATTATTTACCTGGACTTTTCTCGCACCCCCTGTAATATCGTCTCGCGCCCCCAGAGGGTGTGAGCACCCCAGGTTGGGAACCCCTGCTATAGACGAACCATTCTACGTAAGCCAGGCAGGTTAATTAAAAAACACAAAAATGTTTACACCTATGCAAGAGGATGAGAAACACAGGAGCAAACCTAAACCTATTAACACAACTTAAAGCACATCGTGCTATTAATCAAATAGTAAAACATAAAAATCAGAATTCCAGTTCTAATTGTGGATAATCTCAGTTTCGTGAATATAACAGGGAACTCTGAAACCTTTGAGAATACAGAATGTTTCAGTATTTACAATATTTAATGGAAAAAAAGGGACTGCTCTCTGATAAATTCTTCTGAACTGGGCCCAAAAATTTATTTTGCTAAGCAAGACAGTTGTTAAATTAATTTTGCCATTTTACAACATTTCTTGCCACAGTTAAGTGAATCAGCGCAGCTGATAAGTTAGTATCATGGTTATTGAGTGAATCTGGCTTCCCCATTGATTTTGTTTGTCAGAAGGTGGCAAAAAGTAATCACCTGACCCAGGGAAACTGCAACCATCATAAATACATACCAGTTGCCAAGTATCTTTATTTTGATCATGTGACTTATGGGGATGCTGTAATAGTCATGTCAAAAATGATCATAAACCACTTTTTTCAGTGCCCCGTAACTTCAAACAGTCACTAAATGAATGGTTGTAAGTGGAGAACTGTATAATTTCTTCCAGGCTGAAACTCAATATACTGTTGCTTAGATTGCAGTTTAATTGATGCCAGAGACACTGATTTCCTTCTTCCTTTTTGATAGAATTTCTAGAAAACAGAGCCTTATCACCCACATTCACCCTCTAATACATATACACACATATAATACACATGCTAAAAAACAAGCAACTTATTGTACATTAAACAGACCATTAGAAATAATTTAGGTTGATTTTTTAAAAAGCTTTTATATAGCTCTTTTAAGAGATTAAATGTACCATGCATTCAGTGACCTGGTTCATGCTTAATATTAAGTTGTAATATGTTTGATTTTTTTTTTTTTTGGCTTAATGTGAACCAAGGTACTATGGCCTATTCAAAAAGCCATGGTCAAAAAGTAAATACTGATTTAATGTTATGTGTGAACCATTCAACATCACCCTAATCCAACAAATTTTATAGATTAGTTAAGTATTATTATTTCAAAATGAAACAGCAAGCTTGATTGACTTAATTTTAAATAACTGCTTAGTATCATTTATGAGTCTGATTTCTCACCTGTAAGTTAAAAGCATCCACTTTGGTTTTCTTCTAACTCTTATGTTATGTTTGAAAACAATATGCAATTATTTTAAGATGAGAAATGATAAGTAAACATGAACGATTAATTTATCATACTAGAATTTTCTCAAATAAAGTGTAAAATACACTCATAGAAGATTTGACAATAAAAATATTACTTATCAATGGTCTTCTTACATACAATTATCAGAAAATTCTGAAGTGGATAAAAGATTTTATTGTTTGACAGTCTGAAACAGAACTATGTATTAATGATTAAGATGTTATACTTTTTTGCAGAAAACAGAAAAGAATATACTTATGATTTGTTGTTTGATAGAAAAAGGGTAAAGAAAGGGCTTTTTGGTACCACACGCGAGCCCTCCCTTCTTGTCTTTTTTTTTTTCCCCCCCCCCCCTTCTCCATCTGTCAGTTTGTTAGTTTTATATTCTTTTAAATTTTTTGCAATAAAATGCATATAAAACACAATCTGCAATTGTTTAACTATGGTTTAATAAAAACCTTGGATTACAAAGTGTGATTTAAGCTTTCTGGAAGCTTACCATTAATTTAAAGCCCGCTCTAGTTTGTATCCAATGAGAAACTGCTATTAGTTGAACACAGCAAATGTTTCTCATCTTTTCCCCAAAGTTATGCCAGAATAGCAGTAGTGTGGGAAAGTCCAGAAGTCTGAATTCTGTTGATGCTCTACTAAATTATAGATTGTGTTAGGCATGAATGCAGCCACTGAATTAATGAGACAAGCAAGATTTTAAAGAAAGCCACTTAGTTCACAGAATAGAACATCAGCCAATAAAGATCAACTGCTCTCATCACATTCCTCAGTAATTATATAATCCTGTTTATACTGTTTATAAAGGAATCCACTGACTTCGAGAGGGCTTGTTTATATATGCTTACAGGTCTTTTTTGATTTTTTCCCCCTAATCACTTAAAAATACAGTAAAAGTAAGCTTAGAAACAAGGTTTTGGCAATTAGATTGTAAGTCGTACATACCGGTTGAAGAAGCAAGCAACTATAGTTCCAGCCACAGTCATTTGCTGACATGCAAGAATAAATTCACTTGTCCAGATAAGCCCTAGTAAATGATACCACCACATGTAGCGGATTCCAAATCGAATTTTGTATTTCACTTGTCCTCCTGAAATGACTTGCGCACTGCCTATAAATTTAAGGCACAAAGAATAGAAATCAATATTCTTCTACTGTCCTTTTTTAGTTTATCCAGCTGTTATTCAACGTATTTTAAAAAAAAAAATTTTTTTTTTACTGAAAATAAACATTTTAAAACGTGGTGGACTTTTTTTTTTTTACTGAAAATAAACATTCTTGAACGTGGTGGAATTTCTTTGACATATATATATATCAGTCTTTACATTTTATACTGGAATTAATTATTAATTATTCAACTTTTTTATTGTGTTTTAGAAACAATTTATAATGAAAATATTTAAAACCAATTATAGATAAAAAAAATGAAGACAGTAAAAATGTACAAAAAGATAAATGTCAGACTAAGATGTTTATGCTAAAAAAATAAAAACTAGACAGACTAAAAACAAGGAACAAAGTGCAGCTACGAAACGTTTTAAGTTACATCAAAATGAGCTACAACTTTAAACTTTTAAAAGTGAGACAGCTTTGTATATACAAGTAGTCCTTGTATAACAATTACAGTTGTGACTGGCAACTCCATTATTAGGTGAAGTGGTCACTAAGTGAAACAGCAACCATGCCTATGATCTAAATGCAGCTTTCCTTGGCTTTACAGACCAGCAAAAGTCATAAATATGAGGATTCATTAGTTACTTTTTAATCACCATAATAATTGCGAACAGTTGCTAAACAAAACAGTCATTAAATAAGGACTGCCTTTATTAATTATAACAAAAATAAGCTATATTAAGTATAGCTAACATAAAGATCAACATTCCTGGAGAGAAAACAAAGATTTATAAAATTAAAAATATTTCAAAAGCAGACAAGAATATGCATCTATACTAGAAAATACATACATACAGAGAAAAGGGTAATGTATTCATGTCGTACTTCTTTTTTTCCCCTGAATATCTTACCCTGGGGAAGAAATGCAAAGCAAACAAGGAAACTTTCTAACAGGTCTAATGGCTGTTACCGTTCTATCAATTTCAGACATTAACATGTCCATAATGAATTAGAACTTCTAACTGCTTCTAAATGGATGGCTGGGCAGGGACTGAAAGAGAAAAAACTTTATAAGTATTCTAAGTGAAGCACATTGTCTAGGAAATATGTGACCTTCAAATCACACTCCTACATATAAAGGCAAGCTAGCTGTCTTTTCAAGGTTATAGAAAGTGTTTCCTTGTAACCTAACAACACATTAGCTAGGTCAGCTAAAGAAAATCTGCACACGACCATTGATAACGCCAATTTTTTTTTTCAGTCACACACATCTACTAATTTGTATTTCCATATTAAAGTGACAGAACACAATAAAGTGTTATACAGACATTTTAAAGTATCTACTAACTATTGGTTTAAGTGGTAGAACATAAAGAGCAGCATTTAATGTTAGATTTCAGAACCCCTACTTCAAGCAATGGTTTGGCTTAGATTCTTATACAAGGAGGAGCAAGCCAGATCCATTAGGATTGTGGCATCGAGTCCAGAACTACTTGAATCCTGAAACCTAAACCAGCATCATAATTAGATTTGGAATCGACCAGAGCAAGGTCACTTGAAGATAAGGCTCATATCCTACTAAATGACTAGCATTGTGGATCAAAGTCCACAATTTTTCTCCCCAGGAGAATGCTATCTGCCAGAGACACCTACACGGATATAGGTTTCACTGTAATATGGAAAATATCCATGTTATTTTACAAATCACCCTGTTTTCATTATGTTAGTAACTCCTAGATTGTAATACAATTAATTATAATGCTTCACTTCAATCCATAGAGTATTCTAGAGTCATTTAAAAATATCAACAAATAATTTCCCTCGTGGCTTTTATTCTTGCAGAATGGTTTTATTATTTAAATTTATGTATTAATGTAGGGGGCGTGTTTGTACTTATTTTGTATTTAAATCCTAGCATTGGCATTCCTTTTAGAGAGGGACACAGCAGCAGTATATAAAACTAATCTGCATGGATATATTAAGTTCTATTTCACACAATATAATTTTAACAGAGGAAGCTGGGGAAAATGAGGAAAACTTCATATAGCAGAAACAATACTAATAGGCGTATCTGTTCAACTGCAAAGTTTTGATAACCAAGAGCATCATTGTGACTTTATCCCTCAATGTGTTTTTTTTTTAATTTGGGAAATTTGGGGATATATCTACATCAACTGAATAGTTTTTCAATTACTTTTTCATTCTAACATTTTGCAAATATTAACAAAATTAAGAAATAATTGTTCCTTCACACTAAAGAGGCAACTGGTTGGCTGACTGTTAATTTTTGCATTGATATTGTATTCTCATACAATTGTATTCATACTAATCCTTATTTATATATGATCGGTGGACTTCTAACCCTCTCCTTTATTTCCATAGTATAGACAAAAAAAAAAAACTGCCTTAGCAACTATATTAAATCATATAATTAAAATTATTCTTGATTCAAGCAATACTATACATTTTGAAGAAGTATGGGTTCACCAATTTTACTATCTTGACTCAAGACCATAACCATCCAAGCTTCTTTAAGTGCAACTAAGAGAAATTGGATATTTTTTCTTTTTGTAGGAAATGCTTTATAATGTTTTCTATCTTAAGGTCAAATAACAAGATAAGTAAATACACAGGGCTAGGATATATTGTTCATAAAATGACAAGTTAAGCCAATCTATGATAATCAGACAACAATCAATGTAGGGTCTAGCTTGATTGGTTCTAGATCCACAATATTTTGCAATTCTAGAAAACAAAATAGCTTGTGCACCACTCATGCACAAATGTATTTACAAGCCTTGGGACAATTTTAATAACTTCTGATCATCAGCGAAAAATGATATATTTATGTAGCAAAGAGAATCAATGTAACATTACTGACCTGCAGTTCCTAAGCTAAGTAGCACAGCCACCCAATACACCCAGAATAAAATAAGTATTACAAACGTCCAAATAGGCTGAAAATACAAAAAGGGGGCTTTGCCAATTATTTTATTGGCAGCGTGAAAGAGCTGAAGAATTAAGTGAATCTTCTTCCTTAATAACACTATCAGGACAATTAGGATCACCTATAAAAAGAAAAATAATGCATTAGAATGTTTGGTATTAACAAATGAGAATCAAGTCTTTAGTAACTGCACTTAATTTTTCATTTCCCCACTAACCAAATAATTTTGACACAGGTAGTCTTACAAATTTACATTATACATGCACCAACACAGAAATAAAAATTTCAATACCATAATCACTGTTTTGCATCACAATTCTGCCCAAGAAAAGGTGTAGAAGATACACTGTGAAAACCATAGATTCTATATAGAAAAGGCTCAAACATAACTTCAACAAATGAGTATGTTTTTGTTAGTATACTTCTTTTTTTAAGTTTTCTTACTAATCTAAATATAAGCAGCTACAATTATACAGCAGGAAAATGCAATAACATAAAGACCAGTCTATATGTATGATTAAAAATGAGGTGCAGTTTGTTTGATCTGTCACTTTTCATACACTGAAAGATCTTTATCTTAACAGTCCAGTGCTAAAAATGTTAAGTGAAAAGTTTATTCAAAATATAACACAAAATATTTTGTGTATTGTTAATGAAGCTGTCTTCCTTGATGTATCTGCTGCCTCCTTGTGCCAGCAACTGGGTATAGTGGTTAATGAGGCAAAAACATTGCTACTGCTGACGCTTGGGGCCCACAAATCTCTATTAATTGAATCTGATGACGGACACAAAACCCTAATTCACATTGGGACAATCCACAAGTGCAGCAGCTGTATGCTTTCTCTCTCTACAGCTTATGTCCTATTCCATTGTAACCTGGCATTCATTTACTAATAGAATTTATCAAGTAGATTTTAAAAATACATTCTAGCCAAAGCTTACTATAAGGTTTGAGTCAGTCGTGTACAGAGTATTTTACATCAAGTTCCATTACTGACCAACTGGATCTTCTAACTGTCTTCACTAAAGATTCTGAAAATTATAGATGAATTCAAAATAAAAAATAAGCCGCATCCAGGCATCCCTGAAATCTGACTTATTTGGATATTATGACTGATGCTATTACTTTTCATGTATCAGTCCTCTTAAATAATTAAATAAAATCTTAGCAGCAATTAATATAAGAAGGGTATAGTGAAAAACATGTGTCAATCAAATATAATTTTAAAAGTTTCAGATTGATGTACATGAGATGTGTTTATGACTTAAAACAGCAACACCTTAAATCAGGGGTGTCAAACTCGCATCCTCACAGTGGCGTCATGTGATATAGATGGACTTTTCTCCCCTTCGCTAAACTGGGCGTGGGCAGCGCGGGACACATCTTGCCCACAGGCCATGAGTTTGATAGCCCTGCCTTAGGTGTGGATCAGGTATTCACAGCAGGATCCAAGGTAATAATATAGCACCATCTTTCCTAGCATTCACTACTGAGCAACAGATAGAAGATAGAAGGTACATGTTTCTATGTTATAGCCAAATAGAGGAAGGATAATTCACCTGCAGCAAATGCCGATTTGTGTATGTTCAATTGCACAAACACTGGCTTTTTACAGATTGTATATACCTACTAGAAGCAATTTAATTGATAGAAGCAATTTAAAACAAGAAATTAACTGTAGGCTTTCAGTTTAGCAAATATTTCTGATGAAGTCCTATCCTAACTATATTAAATAAAGTATCCATAGAATATTAGTTATAATATACATAGATGCCTTACCGCAATAACTGTAGATATAATAGAAAGTCCATATAATAATTTCATATTTTCTTTTTCAGTTTCTAATTCTATGCTGGGCCCGCTGCTATTATTGTAATAAAGCCACCACATAACACCTGAGACAACTAGAACAAACAGAAAAATCGAGCCATGTTTATTTAATATAAAAGATAAAAGAGCAGCACTGGCATATTAAGCTTATCATCAAGCATTTACTCAGCATGATTCAACTGCAGTTCCAAAGAGACTAAAAAATTAAGGTTGGTACAAAAAAGGTATCACAAACTGAAATTTTACTCTAGTTTGCATTTTTGTGAGACAATAATATTGATGCATATCAACTTCTACTCCATCTACCTGCTAAGGATGTTTGATTGTAACTAGGTTCTTTGGGTATAAATGAACACATGGGTTTGCATCTCCTTAAAAAATCTTCAGCCAAGGAATTTTAGCCAGAAGAGGCTTTTCTGCCATGGCTCCTGCCCTTTGGAACATCTTGCCCCACAAAGTCAGATCTACTCCTATCCTTTTGGCCTTTTTAAAGGCCTAGAGCACCTGGTTGTGCCAACTAGCCTGGAGCCCCAGTCGGTGAGTGGCACTTTGGAGGTGGCTAGCGGAGTAGATAGCAACCCCTCTTCCCTGTGAACACTTTGCTCCCTCTCTCTCTCTCTCTCTCTCTCCTTCCTGCTTAATTTTATTTTAATTGCATTTTTAAATTTAAGCTCTTTATATAGTTTATTTAATATTTTATAGAGCATTTTAATCAATGCTTGTAAGCTACCTAGAGTCACCTTTGGCGAGATGGGCAGCATGCAAGTTTAATAATAAATAATACCGGATACAGATCATTCTTGAGTGGTACAAAGACTGTTGGAAAGATGGTAGGAAGAATCACTAACTGGTTTAAATGGAAATCGAAAACAATTTTTTTGAGAGGAAACTATAGGCAGAAAACCACTTCCTCTGTTTAAACTGTGTGGAACTGAATGTCTGCACAAGGAAAACTTGCAAAGCTCATGAGAGTTTCTGTAAAACCATTTTCCTCAGTTTCCTACAATTCTTACTGTAATATGTGGTAGAGTTAGGTAAGATTTCAGGTTCTTCCTTAATGTAGCATGTTTTTTGGATGCTGATCAGTGGTGGGATTCAATTTATTTTACTACCGGTTCTGTGGGCATGGCTTGGTGGGCATGGCAGGGGAAGGATACTGTAAAATCTCCAGTCAGAGGTGGTATTTGACAGTTCTTTGAACTACTCAAAATTTCCGCTACTGGTTCTTCAGAACTGGTCAGAACCTGCTGAATACCACCTCTGATGCTGATAAAGCTGATCTATTACTCCACAATTTAGCAATAAGGGAGAGGTTCTATTCCCCCCCCCCCAATTTTATTTCACAGAACAGGGCAATCTATCCACATTGATAGCCCAAGACTTGTCTTATCCTGCATTCTAAGAGATAGGACAATCACTTGTCTTGAATGGTGGAGCGGGGGGTTTGACTAGAAGACCTTTAATTTTCTTTTTTCTTTTTTGTAAAATAAATATATATAAATAAAAAAAATGAAATAAATAGCTTGGTATTTAGAACTTCATTCCACTTTTGCACTTTATTGGTTAATTTATTTTTCTTTCCAAATATAGCAATAGCACTTAAGATTTATATACCGCTTTACAGTGCCCTCTCTAAGCAATCTACAGAGCCAGCATATTGCCCCCAATAATTTGGGATCATTTTACCAACCTCGGAAGGATGGAAGGCTGAGTCAACCTTGAGCCTGGTGAGATTTGAACTGCCAAATTGCAGGTAGCCAGCAGGCAGCAGAAGTAGCCTGCAGTACTGCACTCTAACCATTGCACCACCGTGGCTCAATATTCTTATCTTTTGGAATACAGGTATTTTTTGCTAATTCTCTTCATCACCACCAGCTCTCTAAAAACATTTATGTTAAACATGTTCAAAAGAGTCAGGAATGCCTGATCAAATAATTAAGAAGAGAACAAGAGTTCTCCAAGATCTAATACAAAATGTTCTTACCCTTCTGAGTCCCTTCAGATGCCAGAGACTTAAATATTCAAAGTACATGTTTGGGTATTAACCTATGAATCCTACTGAAATTATTTTTCATTTGCTAGTAAACTAGATGTCAGGAGAATCAGATCTATTTCTTCATTAAATCACTTTATTTATTAGTGGTTTTAAAATGAAACATAGAAAGAACCATGAATGTTATTTTTTTTCCTGCAAGTAGCTCTTTACATTGTAAGATGTCTGACTTATGGTTTTCAGGGTATGGGAGATTTTCATCAGGATAAAAAGAAGGGAAAAGCCCTCATGTTAATGTACAGCTGATGAAATAATTTAGCATGAAGGTTCAGTTTTGCTTAATTGTAAATTAAATTATAATTATACTTACATAATAATCCAAATACAAATATTGTAAGAAAAATATGGACCACAAGCATATTGATGCATCTGAAGGCTAACATCATTAGGGAAGACAAAACTACAATGAAAACAATGGAATAGATTGCTTATTTTAACAAGCTAATTAAGTGGAGTACAAGGAAAATTTCTTTGAACCTAAGGATGAAAATTGCATTCCTTGCCAATTTAATTGCCAAACATTACAGTATCTAATGGCAGCCTCACTATGCATGTGCATTGCATTTTAACAATAAATTCTATATATCTTCATGCAGGTCTTATCACTTTGAGACAGAAATTAATGCAATTTCTCTTCCAATTCAGTACCATATTTTTATTTAGGTTCTATTGTACTCATTATTATTGTTTATTTTTAATGGATCAAGTTTCCATTTTTCTTATGCTGTTCTTTCATTTTCATTGCATTTATATTCAGAATTATTTTCCTCTTTGTAAAAACTGAATTACACAATTTTCAAATATCATGTATTAATCTTTCTGAATCAACAAGAAGTGTACACAATAATCATCCATAAATATATAGTTCCATATGTGTGTGTAAGAATCATGTGTGTATTTACATTAGCAGATTATCAATTGCTACATTCTGAAAGAAAGTAAAAGACATAATTTAGAAAAAGGGTCAGATATTTTCATGATATTTTCATAATGTTTAAACTACAGATAGTCCTTGTTTACCAACAATAACTGAGACTGGGAATTCTAACAAATGCGATTTTAAAGTTCACCATCACATGAGTCCACCAGCTTACGGTAGCATTTCTGACAGTCTCAGTTGCTATTGCTAAGCGAATCCTGTGGGTCACAGCTGAAAGGCATTTGTGACCACCCCCTGGTTCCCCCTTCCCAGCCATTAGTGAAGGTTGCAAATGCAATCATGGGACTCTATGACCACTGTTAATTGTGAGCTGGATGCCAAGAGCCCAAATAACATCACTGTAGGTATGGCTACAATGGCTTCAACCATGAAGACCTGTTCTAAGTCACCCTCATTCACAGGGGTGGGATTCAACCGGTGTTACTATCAGTTTGGTGACTACGTTTTGCTGCGCCTGTGTGTAAAAAAACCTTTAGCTGTGCCACCTGGACAGCTGAAAAGCGCTGCGCACAGGTGTGCAGTGTTTAAAAAGCCTCTTTTTTCCTGCTTTTTCAACCTCAACTATGCCGCGCAAAGCAGCTGAGGTTGAAAAAGCAGGAAATAAAGGACAGGTAAGAGACCAGGCGGGCGGGCGGGCCAAACAGCAGCAAACACAGAACCAGTTTGGTGTCTGCTGCTCTTCAGAGCTACCGGTTCTATAGAGCCGGGCAGAACCAGTAGCATCCCACCCCTGCTCATTCATCACTATAACTTCAAACAGTCACTAAACGAGTGGCCATTTAGTAAATTCTTTAACAAGAATTTTATAAACACAACACCCAGTTCTTAGGAGAACTCTTATTATTAAGAAGCTTTTGTTTTTATTAATTATATCAATTAATATTAAGATAAATGTGCTTTCTTACTTTACTTTGATATTCATACAGAATATCAAACTACTGAATGGAACTATATGTTCACAAGCACTTCAAATTTATACCTAAATCTCATTTGCTTCTCACTTCTGGATGTGTTAGAATGAAACGTTTTGACTGGTAATTATCATGCACACCATATATGGTGAAATTCTCCCCAGCAGCAGCTGTTTTATGAACAGATATTGTAAAAATTACCTATGAGCTCCTATTCTTCCTTCTCTACTCCATTTTTAAAAATATACCATTCAGAGAAATTTCTGCAGAATTCAAATATTTGCACACCTTTCTGGATTCATCTGGTTAGTCTTATAAAGGCTTGGGTATGATTTTGGATAGATTTTGGGTTTCTCCCCCCATTTGTGCAACATTAATAAAGGTGTTTTTTCTTTAGGATAAATATTCTCTATCTTTTATATATATAAGAAGAAAACCCTCTATTACTCATTGAAATACATTACTGAAATGTAGAATGGAGAATTTTTCAACTAAATATATGATCACATAAATATTTCTTCATGGGTAATTTTGCCTTTATTTGTTTGAAGATAAATAACAGAGCAAAGTTGCATATGTCTTGTAATGCACTAATAACATTTTAAAAGAGAAATATAAATAACGTTTACGTGAAATAAACTGAGACTCAACTTACCTAATGAAAAGACGCACAGTCCCATTACTGTATCTCTTCCTGCCATAAGCCCACCCAGAATACGATGAAAGATATCCACCTCATTTACCACATCTATTAATACAGGTGCGAAATTGGAATAGCATTTGAGGTTCCGTGGAACACATCGATTAAACAGCGGAAAAGATACACTGGGACAATATATATACATAACAGTTAAAAAGTGAACACACTGGAATGAAAGTCACACTCCCTCACACCTTCATATGCACTTTCCCCATACTGTGCACAGCCCCTCATGTACCCTCCCCAATCCTTCACTGCACCCCTTCTCACATCCTCCCCCACCTGGTAGCAGCCACTTATTGCCTGAGAGCCTGGGACTTGCAATTTCCTGCCAGCTTTCTCATTGATTGTGGGAAGCTGGCTTAACAGATTAACAGATAATCAGAATTGGAAGGGACCTTGTAGGTCATCTAGTCCAACCCCCTGCCTAAGCAGGAGACCCTACACCATTTCTGACAAATGGCAGTCCAATCTCTTCTTGAAAGTCTCAAGCGATGGCGCTCCCACAACTTCCGAGGGCAAGCTGTTCCATTGGTTGATTGTTCTCACTGTCAGAAAGTTGCTCCTTATTTCCAGATTAAATCTCTCCTTGTTCAGTTTCCATCCATTATTCCTTGTCTGGCGTACAGGCACTTTAGAAAATAGCTTGACCCCCTCCTCTCTGTGGCAGCCGTTCAAATATTGGAAGACTGCTATCATGTCTCCCCTGGTCCTTGTCTTCACTAGACTAGCCAAGCCCAGTTCCTGTAACCTTTCTTCGTATGTCTTAGTCTCCAGTCCCCTAATCATCCTGGTTGCTCTTCTCTGCACTCTTTCTAGAGTCTCAACATCCTTTTCATAATGTGGTGAACAAAACTGGATGCAGTACTCTAGGTGTGGTCTTACTAAGGCTTTACAGAGTGGTATTAGTAGTTCCCTTGATCTTGATTGTATCCCTCTATTAACACAAGTGTTGTGGCCTGTCAGCTGCCGCCCCCTTCAGCAGCCGAATCAGATGAAGCGGTGGCATGGGAGTCAGGGCCAGCATCAAGGCCATCTGAGAGCTCCATGGGAGAAGAGGGAACGGAGCTGTCAGAAATAGAGATGGAGGCAGAGCCTGGGCCGTCCATCTGCCCTCAGATGGAGAGTCAACAGCGCCCAGGTCTGGAGATGGCTGATGAGGAGGAACAGCTGGGTCCAGTGCCTGACGCATGGATGCGCAGAAGGCAGAGGAGAGGAGAGCAGTGGAAGTCTATGGGACGGAAGAGCCATCGCTACTAGCGAAGCCCCACTGGGGATAAAAAGCAGAAGGAGGAGATGAATAGGTCTGGCAGACAATTATTCATCTCCCTATCGGACATACTTGTTAGCCTGTTATGAGGGAGAGAGAGACATTTTGTTAGGGCTGCTGGTGGCTCCTAATAAAGGGAACATTTATTTAACTACAGACGGTTTGTCATTTTTGGGAACCGGTTCAGAACACTGCTAATAAGTTGTTTAGTCTAACAATTGTGGAATTCAGGGAATGATGGCAAGTGGACTGCAGAGGTTGCTATCGCTAAGCAATGTAATTACAACTACATTACTTAGAGATGGAAATTCCAGTCACAAGTGCCATTGGGAGTCAAGGACTACTTGTAGGGTGCTTAGAATATGCAGAACATTTTAAACATACCTTCCTTGAAACTACTGAGTTTTATTCTGAAAAAGGGCAACTTTTCAATGCAAAACTAGTGAACTGAATGTGTTTCATTCTATATAAATAACACTCACGGTTGTTCTTACCTTGGTGGCACTGGTAGGGTGGGACAAAGTTCAGAAGCTTTGGATCCGTGTATACAACTGCTAGCATTCAAACTGTAAACACAAAGGCAAGATCCTACAGAAAACAAACCCATAAAATATGTTCAGAGTCATGTGCACGGTATTGGAATTGTTTTTACTGATTTGTTCCATTTTTAAAAGAAAAATATAGATTACATTTCGTAATTTCTTAAAGATTAAAGTTATAGCAAAACTAAAATATAATTAAAAGACATAAACATGAAAAAAGAGAAAGCAGAATCAGTAAACTGGGCAAAATATTCATTTTATTACAAAAATCTATGTAAATTGATAATTTTAAAGCCTGTTAACTTTTAGAAATTCTAATAAGCAATTGGTTCCATAACTCTGATCATCTTAAAGAAACTATTCAGTGTGATGATGTATAATGGCAATAAAAAAAATGTGGAACAGCAAAAATTATTTTCGACCATGCTTATTTGAAATCAGTAATTTTATTCAATCTTTTATTAAGCATTATAATAAAATTATTATATATACACCGCGTTTCTCCAACAATACGCCCCCCCCAATAGGAAGGCCCAGCACTGTTTTATTGGCATGAGTAAAATTAAGCCCTGCCCCCAAAATTTGGGCTTATTTAGGGGAAGGGTGGGGGGGTGCTGGGGGGCGGCGAAACTTGCTATTAGGAGCGGTCCATGAGCAGCTACACCTCGCCACCAGGCAGCTCCTAACAGCTGATCATGACGGAGCACGGAGAGCTCCATACCAAGCACCTTTGCCGCAGACCCGGGTATGGTGCTGGCTACAGGCCGGGTCAGTGGGCGGGCAGTGGCAGTGGGGCACTTTGCGTCATGGGATCTTCGACAGCCGCCGCTTCCTCCACTGCCAGGAGAAATCGAGGAGGTGGATTTCCATCCTATTTCTGTCCTTCAATGAGATGAAGGTGGGAAGTGCATTTAAGGGGGTGCTAAGGATCTGTAGGATGATTCCCTTTCTCTTATGTTTGGACTGGAAGATTCATTCATTCATTCACCCTTAGCACTCCCTTAAATGGAAGAAGTAACCACTCCCCACCTTCATCTCCTTGAAGAACAGAAATAGGATGGAAATCCACCTCCTGGATTTCTCCTGGCAAATCCCAAAGACAATCTTCCCTCTCTCCCTCCCCCCCTTCTTTCCCCGCCAAGCTTCCCAGAGGATTCTCCTGCTGATTCATTCATTCAGCTTCCTCCGCCCGCACCAGTCCGTATTCTTAGGGAACTGACGGAGGGAATGAGAATAAGCAAAGCTTAAAGAGAGGGGAAAGGTCCACAGGGAGGTTTCGGGCAGCTGGGGCAAGAGGAGAGTGCCCGACCGTACAGCTGATTGAGGCAAGAGAATCCACTTGAAGAATGCAGGTGGGAGGGACAGACTCCAATGAGACCATGACCCGAAGCTCTGGGACAGGAAGCAAAGTGGGGCATGTGGGGGGAGAAAAACGATGGCATCACCCTCCCGCCACTGCTTCCATCCACCGAAGCCCGAATCACTCACCGACTTGCAGGATATTGTTGACGCAACTATCAAGCAAAGCGATGCCCCTGTGGAAGGGCAGGCAGTTCTCATCAGCAGCAGGGTGTGTCCAGCCACTGCTGGCAGCACTCTGAATGCGGCATAAGCCGCAGCGAGAGCAGAAGGGAAAGCGACGGCGGCAGAGGAAGTGGCGGCCGACGAATGTCCCGTGACACAAAGTGCCCTGCCACCGCTATCCATGCCGTCA
Source organism: Notechis scutatus (assembly GCF_049901735.1). Lineage (NCBI taxonomy): Eukaryota > Metazoa > Chordata > Lepidosauria > Squamata > Elapidae > Notechis > Notechis scutatus. The sequence continues at coordinate 87,271,266 of NC_142011.1, forward strand.
CCCGCCCGCTGACCCAGCCTGCAGCCAGCACCATACCTGGGTCTGCGGCAAAGGCACTTGGCGGGGGTAAGGAGCTCTCCGCGCTCCGCCATGATCAGCTGTTAGGAGCGGCCTGGTAGGGAGGCATAGCTTCCCGCGGACCGCTCTAGGGTGTGTGTGGGGGCAAAATTTAAGTCACCCCCAAAAAGACGGCCTAGCCATTTTTTCGGGGGTAAAAAAAAAAAAGGCCCGGACTTATTTTGTGAGAAACAAGGTTGTGTGTATGTATGCGTGTGTGTGTACACACACACACACACACAGAGTGTATAAATATATACACAAAACCCTGGTTATAAAGAAATTCATACCATTGTTATTTGCAAATAGCTGGATATCTTCTGAAGAATTCAGTTGTTCCTGTGGACAACTTGATACACATAATGCAGTTGATTTGATGTTCAGGTTTTTTGTTTTTAAACCACATGAATTCAAATAGAACACAAATCTAAGGATGGGAGAGAGAATCTTTATTTAAGAATCAAATGTGTATTTTACTTTCTCTATATTTTTTACCTAGGCATCAAAAACAGATTTTTTTTTAACTGAAACCAAAAATGAATTTCTAATTAATATGTTTCATACTGCATACTACTGCAATTTTATTCTGACCAGTACTGTATATAGGATAAACTAATAATATATTAAGCAAAAAGCTGATTTTAAGCCTTAAGAGGATTTCCAAATGTATTGAATCTTAGCAAATATTGTTATAGTTGTTGCTTTAGGATATTTATGCATTTTTTTCTTTGTGCAAAATACCGTAGCCACACCAATTATGAATTTCTCAGGAATCAAATTTCACTTCAAATATAACGGAGATAATATTAAAATAGTATAAATAATAATTTTCTCACTTTTTATTTCTCATATCTTGTCCTGACAAAGGTGCACCAAGCACAGGTGTATTCCTCCGACCACAAACATTTCCATAGCTATCATATCCAAATATAAGCCTTTCTGTAGCTCCAGCTGTTACAGCATAACCTGTTATAAACATCTATAAGCACATGCACACCACTTTATTATTGGAATTCACATCAATCTGCAACACTTATACCATTCCTGAACATTAAGGGTTAACTATTTCAACCCTTAAGTATATTTATGATTCCTTTATAATGCAATCATGTCGAGGGAAGCATTTATCAGAAGCTGTAACAGAATATTATGTATGGATTTGGTGTATACTTCTCCCTTACCTTCTGGTTTGTTCAGAAATATATGGTGTTTTTTCCAACTCAAGCCACTTAAGTGACCTCAGTAGCTGATAAGATCAGCTTAAAGAATCCCAGATAATCGCAAACAGCAAAGTTACTGACAACAGGATTCTCAACTATTTCCAGGAGTCTGTGACTGCTTTACAGTTTTGTAGTTTTGCTTTACATACTTAGTGTTTACAATTCCATAGTCTTTTTGGGTGAAGAAAAGAAAATAGAGAGGAAAGACAAGAAAATGTTCTGCTTATAGTTATAGGGAGATATATGATAAAGTTAAAACATTTTCTTCTTTGCTAATAAGGAGAATTTTAACGTATCAGGAAACACTAAGAATATTTATTGATACCCATAAAATCTTTCCTCCAAATGAAAAGAGAAATAAAATGTTCAGATTAGTAACCAGCCCGTTTAACAGAAAGTGACAGCTGATTTTTCCCTTCTCTTCCGAGCTTGCCCCAAACATGACCTTAAAATAACTAATAAAGGAGAATATGTCCTTTATTGGAAAATTTAAAGGGGGAACAGCACAGTGGAGATGGTTGATTGAGTAACAACAGATTCCACCTCTCCCCACTGCACCCTGGCCTCCCCATGTATCCTTGGTTTTTAATTTTTGCTGTTTATCTTTTTAGCATGTATGTATAGATACATTTTTATGTAAGCCACCCAGAGTTACCTTTACCCAAACTAGGTAATATCATCAGTGCTAATTAATACTAGGGTTGCTTTCAGTTTATATTCTAGGGGTGTCAAACTGGCTGCCCATGGGCTGGATGCATCATGCGCAGGCCACGCCCGACCCAGCTCTGCAAATGGGAAAAACACCACGAAACATGATGCTGGGAAATTGACACCCGTGTTCTAGTAACTTGCCCTGTCAGCATTTGGAGGGGGGGCAGTCTTAAAGATTCTTTGGTTGGGCTGTTTACTGTTGGCTGTTTGGCCATTCCTTGATTGGGATATTGTTTACTTGATTGCTGGTTTGATGTGGAGTTAATTAATCATGTTTTGTGACTACTAGTTGGTGTTCATAGATGCATTCTGTCAGTCTTCTGCCTGTTTGTAGTGACTGTTTCAGCACTACACTATATCACCGGTGTCAAACTTGCTGCGTCACATTGCCATCATGTGATGTTTTGCGACGTTTTTTCCCTTCACGGAAGGAAGGCGTGGCCTGTGGGTGATGCATCCGGCCTGCAGGCTGCCAGTTTGACACCCCTACACTATATGTTATAGATCAGTGGCCCCCAACCTTTTTTGTGCCACGGCCCGGTACCGGCATCACAAAATGATCCGTGGCCCGGTACCGGCATCAGCACGCATGACAAGGCAAGGCGAGCCAAGCGACTGGCCAGCCAGCCTTCCCCCGCTTCTCCCCGCCACCTTCAACTCCTCCTTTGTACCTTTGTCGATGGGCTTCGCCGGGACGGCTTGGACGGTCGCTCGGCTCGCCTTGCCTTGGGTGCTGAAAGAATCCTCGCGCCTTAGTTTTGTTGAAGCCCCCTTCGATGAAACTAAGGCACGAGGATTCCTTCAGGACCCAAATGCCGCTTTCCAACCGGAAAAGCTCACCCGGAAGCACTTTCTCGTCAAACAAGATGGTGGCGCCCAGCAAACCGGCGGCCCGGTAGGAAATGTTCCACGGACCGGTACCGGTCCGCGGCCCGGTGGTTGGGGACCCCTGTTATAGATGACTCCTGTTTTTCCTTCTGGGGCTGCTAGGCCTTTTGGTTTACTTAGGATATTTGAAGGGCTTTAGTTGGCTTATGTGCTATGCTGATTCCATGTGGTTGCAATCAGAAGACATGTTGAAAAATCTTCAATTTCAAAACATATGGACAGACTTAATCATACTTTCAATTGAGAAACTGTGACTATCCTAGACCAAGCCAAGTCCAAAAACACTAGGGAATTTCTAGAAGTCTCACACTCTGACAAATTAGCCATCAATAGACACGTGCATAAACAATATCTACTTACCATGCAAAAGAGACAATCAACAAGCCAAAAAGGGAACAAAAAGATTCAAACATTTCGCTACCAGCACCCAAAGAGCATAGATTAACTCTAAAATATATTGGGAGCAAACCCCACTCCTAACTAGCACTGATTATGTTACCTAGTTTGGGCAATGAAGCATCTGCAAGAAACAGCCAAGCTCTGAAAGGACTAAGGATCCCCGACCTTATACAGCAATTATTCTAAATATAGGAATCTGGAAGACAGGGAAGGAACTCTTGCTAAAAGGGATTATCATTAAACAATCTAGTGCCAAATTTGATTTCCCCATATCTATATCCTTATATATAATAATTTGGCAATGAACCGGGTCTATTGGCAGACAACACAGCTATTTTTCTTAAGAGAAACATATTCAATTGCAATAAAATACTGAAACCACTATGTTACTGCACCCTGATATAACATAATCAATAGACAGTCGCAAAACCAGTTAAAATATTGCAAAATTTTGCTTCCACTGAAATTGTATACACAAAGAGTACTGACTGCAGTAGAATAAAGAAATATTTTTATCAGATTATTCACTAACAATTTGAATCACATCTCATTCTTTTCAACACATTTATTTCAGCAGGAACTCTACTTACCAAACCTGCCCAAAAGAGGAAAAACATTATCAACCAAAATTTGTCTGTGCATTTCCTATGTATCAATGGTCGCCACTTTCTTGATTCAGGAAATCTATCTTCAGAAATCTAAGATTCACAAATAGGATATATTTTAAAATTCATTAAACATTAAGGATGTTTAGATAGACAATGTGTTGTTTTGCATGCCATCCAATGGATATATCTTGGTCACTCATTTTAGTTTAATCTGCACAAAGCATACAAGCATCAGATTATAATCATTTTAGTTTAATCTGTACCAAGCACACAAGTATCAGATTATAAACTTAAACGTTACGGGTATTAACAAAATTAACTTTGAATCCCTAAATGAACTGGAGGAATTACCTGAAGAAGTAACTTCTCTAATAGTTATCTTATATATTTTTAAGGTCCCTATCTCCCTTGCCAATTGAAGCGTGCTATATGGTTTTAAGAGAAAATAATCTTCAACAGAAATATCTTTGAGTTCTCTTAGATTGAGACTAATCAATCTCATTGCTGCAGATTTTATCGATAATAATTTTTTACAATTCATTCAATGCATTCTAGCTAATTTTTGTATGCCTTAAGAAGTGCTGTTTAGATATGTAATACATATATAAATGACCCATTGACATAGTTACTTATAACCTTTTGTGGTTGTTGTACATAAGGCTAAGCAAAACATCAAAACACATGCATGTATACAGCAAATATTTTGCTTTTCTCTCTTGCAAAACAAAGTAACAGTGCATGCATATGCATGCAGAGACATATGGGAAGTACTTCTAAAGCAGCCTTACAAACTATGTGGCTGCTATAAAACTTCAAAGTTACTTTTGTTGTCGTTCCTACTCTCGCATGTTGCAAAACACCTCTATCAAATACTTTGAATGGCTTTATTGAGCTGTATTGCATAATTGTTCAATATGTTACTGAAACAAACAAGAACTTACAAGTAGTCCTTGATTTATGACAACTGAGCCCAAAATTTCTGTTGCTAAGCAATACAGTTAAGTAGATTTTGCCCAATATTATGACCTTTCTTGCCACAGTAACACACACAAATGAGTTACTGCAGTTAAGTCAGTAACGCAGTTGTTTAGTGAATCTGGCTTCCCCATTGATTTCATTTGTCAGAAGATCCCAAAAGGTGATCATATGACCCCAGGACATTAAAACCATCATAAATACACCATCATAAATACATGCCAGATGAATTTTGACCACGTGACCTCGGTTATAAGTGTGAAAACAGTCATAAGTCACTTTTTTCAAAGCTGTTGTAACTTCAGTCACTAAACAAATCGTTGTAAGTTGAGGACTATCTGTACTCTTAGGACAGCATTCTCTAGGACTTAACTGATATGACATCATAAGTAAATGTAAATAAAGCTGCAGCAATTATATGGCATATAAATGTTTTGACTAAAGTTTTAGGGCAAATCACTCCACTACCCACTCGTGACCACAAAGAGCTAGAGATCCTGGTTCAGATTCCTCTTTATTTTTATTAATGTATTACATTTATATGATGCCCATCTCATTCTGAAAATCAATTCTGGGAGGCTTACAATTAAAATGTAGCTGTGGGGTTCTTGGTGTTCTCTAAGTTTGATTGTTTTCTTGCAGAGGTTTCATTACCAATCTGGGTAAGTTCATCAGTGTCAGTAGGGAATGGAGTTTGCTCTCATTTTATATTCTCTCAAGACCACTTCCACCAATATTGACAGGGCATGTATATAAAATGACAACGAACTCTATTCTTACTAAGCACTGCTGATGTTACCTAGTTTGTTATGAAAAGGTAAGCAAACAATTGAGCTCAGAGAATACCAAGGACTCCACAGTTCAACCCTAGGCAACAAATATTGTACTCTCTTGAAAATTTTAGCTGTAAGACCGTAGGTAACTTGAGGTTAGTCATTAACTCTCAATGCAACTAACTTTGGGGGAAAAGGGATTACAGAATGTGATTTCCAACATTTTTAACTCTTGCTGGAAAACATGGGATTACCTTAATGGATGACCTTAAGGATTAAAAGGATTAAGGATGACCTTAATGGATAAGCTACACAGGTATAAATGCAAATGTTTACCAATTACATTGTTTTTAAACCGTGCCTCCCCCCCCCCCAAGAAAACAAGGCAATGTAGATAGTACTTCTTCATTCTATCAGTCCAATTTTGCCACAAAGATTCGTTTGACCACTAACGACGGATCCAAAGCCATTCAGTGACTATTTTCCAGCTCAATGGGACCTAATCACAGATCCACCGAAGTGCAAGGAGACCAAACCTTTACGCCCCGGGCAGGGCAGAGCTCCTTCTTTAAAAGAATCCCTGAAAAATAGTCGACCTTTGCTACTTGCACCCATTCAGAGACGCAGAAACTCTGCTTTTTCTCGCATTGCAACTTTTTTTTTTCTCAACTCGCCAACCCAGCTGAACCATCGGGGGGCTTGTTCCTTCCCCCCGCGTTACAAATGCACAAGGGGGGAAAAACAAAACCCTCGCCGAGGAAAAAGACCTCGTTACGGTGGAAGCGATACCGTCTTTCCGTGCACCTGTCGGCTTGGGAGGCACCGCAGTCCGCTTTTGCGGGCAGCGCCTCATCCGCGCGTAACCAGGGGGTGGGGGTGGAGAGAGAAAACGCCACTTTCCCGCGTCGTTAGCGACGTCCTGGGCTGCTGCCAAGTAGCCGAAGCCGGTCTTTTTCCTCTCTGACCTGTCCCCCCTCCCCACAATTCCTCCTGCAACGGTGAGGGGAGGGCGCCACCCGTCTAAGCTCCCCTCAAGGAAATACCGCGCTTGGTCTCTTACCGAATACTCGCCTCTGTAGCACGCCATGCTGCTCCCTCCTTTCCCACCCCTGCCGCTTTGGGTGCTGGGGCAACTTGGGCGGCTCCTTCCTGCTTTGCCAGCCTCAGGTCGGGAAGTCTGGGCTGGGCCAGGCCGGGCTGCAGCTGGTTGCGGGCTACAGATTTAGCCAAAGTATCCCAGCCTCGGGTTTAGCACGCTGCCGTCCTGGTCTACAGACCGGCGTTTGGGGGCGGGGGGCGGGGGGAAGAAAAGGTCTGAAAGGGCCTCCCGGTAAGAGTCGCCGCGCGCCTTTGCGCCCGGGATTCTCCGCATGCCTTGCCTTTGTTTGCCTTTCCGGGAACAAGGTGCTCGCGGCGGGTGTGTAAAGTTTTGCAACAACTCCGCGCTGGAGGGGAGGCGCGCGCCCAGAGCCAGCTCGCCGTAAATTACAAGGCATAAAATAAGAATAAATGGGATCTTCTTGGTGAAGGGCAGAAGGTTGCGCGTTTCCCGTTCTCGTGTGTGACTGGATTTCAATGTGCCTTTCGTCGTCGAGCAGAGAGAGAGAGAGAGTGTGTAAAAATGCCCACCCACCCAGTTAGTAAAGAAAATCCCCCTCATAGCCTCATAAGCACTTCTTATAGCCCTGGATAAAAACAGGCATGTTATGACTATAATTTTACAACATATCTACAGAAGGAACGGGAGCCGCCGGAGCTGCCGAGTTTTTCTTCTTGAATGTTTTTGTGGCCCTCAACTTATTGTGAAAGCACTTACAACTAGTAGATTTCTCTCACTGAGAGCTAGGATCTGTCTTGTCAAAATACCGCCCCCCCTCCCCCGAGTAAAACATGATTAAGAGGTCCTGTATATATGACTCAAAACTCGATGAAGTACACTTTCTTTTACTGAACTTTGACATAATGTAAAAGAAAGTGGAATAAAGGAAATCCTACAACATTCAAACTGCAATCTGGTTATAACCTCCCAGCTAGAGCAAAGTCTAAGTTACACACTGCTTGATAACATTAATTCATACAGTAGGAAATAAAGATAATTATATCTGTTGTTTGTTTAGCATTAAGTTGCTAATCATTCATGCAGTTTAAGCAAAAACCAAAACTGCCAATTATAAAATTAAATATAATTCATTAAAAACAGTTTTGATTAATATGCATTAATTTTTATGTGCATGTTATGACTATAATTTTACAACATATCTAGCAACACGTTCTGTAGTGCAATCCTATGTTCTCAGGAAAATGAGATTGTACATTGTCCAAAGTCCTTTTTTGAGGGAGATGGAGAATTCAGAAATATTCAAAATCAATGAATAAATAGATAAAATGGAAAATGTTTTTCTTTGTTTCTGAATAAGGCAAAAAAAAAAAAAAAAACCTCCAAGGATTTAAAAGAAAGTAGAAAATAATGCTGGGAAAAGCAGAAGGAAAGAGAACAGAATGATCAGCATTAAGGAAGATGGGCTCAGTTACACTGGCAATAAGTATACAATTTGGAGATTTGAAAGAACACGTTAGGGACAGGTTGTCATCAGAAAAAAATCGATGTGGTCACTAAGAGTGAAAAATGTCTTCATGGCACATAATAATAAGCAGAAGAGAAGAGAAGAAAAACTGGAGAAAATTGCAAAATACAAAGACCTGCAAATAGAAATAGAATTGACTGCGACAAAAGAAAGCAAAGATAGTACCAATAATTATAGGTGCCTTGGCGGTAATCCCAAAACTTCTGGAACACCAGTTGAACAGAAACAGCATGGACAAAATCATCATCGGTCAATTTCAAAAAGGCATTTTTGGGACAGCTTCCATCCTGTGACAATCCCTTTGACCTCATCAAATAAAAACATCTTGTCTTTCCCAAGTCCTTAGGACTCAGGTAAATCAAAATGCCAAATCCAGTCTAAACATCTGGCTGAACCATAATTAATAAATAACAACAGTGGTTATCAGCACACTTTGTGTGATACCAAAAAATGTTAGACAGCACTTCAAAAATCTGCATTGACAACATCTACACCTGTCAGTTACAAAATGCCATTCCACTTGGATCTGGAGATATACTATACCAATATATTACGATATCCTAAATTCTTTGGAAGAGTTGATGTTTATGAAGGCTAACTCCAACTAAAGAACTGACAGCTGTGATTTCATGATGTGTATATTAATAAAAGGTAAATGTTTGCACCCTAATACCCATTGAAATTTAAATATAGTTATACATGCAAGTCAAGTTGATTTCTACTGTTTCTGGATGCTGCCCTGAACATTTTTTGTGATTGCAAGCTTTGAATTAATAATGTATCTAGTGAAATGAAGTTTTAAAAATATGAAATATTTTCATGTTAAAATCATACCTCATTCTGACTCAACCTTGTAGAAACTGGACATTTCTAAATGGTGCACTTTTATGTAAAAGTAATTATTACCATGTGTTTATTAGAATATGTTTCTGCTAATACCATTATGTTGAAATATTTCATTTGTTTCTCCCACTATGTTGAAAAACTCAGGTTTTGTAAACAGTTGTATTCTGGGTTTTCTTCCACCAGGTGGTGCTATCTATCATAGAATATATAGCTATTTAACTACAATATTTGTTGCAAAATAAAACAGGAAAAGGTTTTTATACCATTATAGAATTACAGGACTATATTCAAGATATTTAGGAAGGACAGTGGTTTGCAAAGTGGTTTCCAAATTCATTTTGCTGACAGATGCTGGTCTATGATAGACAGATTTCCTGATACAACCCTTGGTCCACAATCTGACATAGAACTAAATGAACATATTTAATTGTATTGATTTTGACTCTCCTGGGTTATGGACAGTTATTTGAAACCAATTTTCTATTTGCCCCTGAATTCTGACTAATGGAAGTAATTTAAAATGTTGATGTCTCTCATAGAATTTTGAAAACTTGTCCTGGATTTTATTTTCCAGGTTATTTTTTTGCATCTGTAAATATCATAGCAGATAGTAGTAAGAAAGTTCAAGCATAATTTTGACTTAGACAAAATTCCCAAGTACGTTTTATGACTGAAAAGGAAATGCTTCAGCAGGAGTCACTTTTGCAAACACAGATTATTACGGTTCAAGATTTTATTAGTAATGTAATTTATGTAGAAGAATTCTATCTAAGCAAGTAATCCAGTACTGAAAGTGCCTCCAAGAAACTACAACAATCTATGAGAGAGTAAGCTGCTTGCCTTTCAAAGTCTTCATCTCTTTGGAATTTGAAGATCTGACCATGTTCATACTTCGTTTACAACTCAAAAGCTGTTCAGTATACTAAAGAAGTGGTGAAATTGCTCCACAGGGTCTGCCCCCAAGGTTACAGATTATCTAATTGTGTCCAGATGTCTGTGGATGGAGTTGTGGCTGTCTGTCAAAAGCAGTTAGGCTTTATACCCTGATGGAAGCTTACTTGGACAAAATCTGACAAAGAAATACCAAAATATGAATAGGCAGTTTTTCCTGGGATTGTTGTGGTTCGCCGGCAGCCTGTGCAGACTGCAGCGGAATCGGACAGTGGGGAAGAAGAAGGACCAGTCTGGGAGTCTGGAGAGGACTCGGACGAGAGTCCTGTGTCCAATGCAGGGAGTGGGGTGCTGACTCCAGAGCCTCTAGAGTCTGGCAGCAGCAAGGCAGAGAAACAAAGGGAGCCTGTTCCCAGTGCACGTATGTGCAGAGCTGCTAAAAGGCAAGAACAGCTGAAAAAAAAGAGGCGACTCAGGAGTAAGGCTTGGAGGTGATTGCCCCTCCCATAAAGTATAAAGGACAGGTAAAGGTGAAGAAACCTTTGTAGGAAGCAAAGTCGTTTGTTCTGTTCGGATTAATCCCTGAAGCTCTGTGTGGACTTTGTACTTTGGTTGGTTTTTTTATAATTCATTGGGCACTCTAGTGGTTGGCAGCAATTCAAAGGAAAGAAAGGTGGGTGCTTATCTTGAAGGGACTGTTTGGGACTCATTGCCGGCTGGGAATGAACATAATACCCAGCATTGAAATAAAACAAGAGTTTAAATAAGTGTGTGCTTAATTACGGTCTCGGGAAGCCTTGGTCAGAACAGGGATTATCTCTGCAGAAATTGCCCAAGATCTTTGAAAAAAATGCCGCTCTTGCAAACAGAGCTATATTCATAGACTTCATGTTTGAAGCATGTTTTTGGAACTGACTTCAAAATACCATGCAGCTCTGAAATGCACTCTATATAATTTTCCCTCTTTGCAGATAGCATGCATCTATCATAATCCTGCATTTGAACATGACGAGAACTGTGTTCCAAACAAGCTAAGAGGTTTGTTTTTCTCATTTGATACTATACTCGCTTAACTGCTACCTCTTTTGTTTCTAGAAATTCATTGTGTCAATACCCATTTTAAAACTGAAAATACTAAATAGGAAGAGAAATCAACAAACAGGTAGATGACAGATAATCTCCAATTTACATCTACAATTGCGACTGGAATTACCTTCGTTAAATGATGCAGGTGTGAGTTGTATCTGATATTACCAGCTTTTTTGCTACAGTTGCTAAACAAATCCGCTTTTCCATATTGTCTTTGTTTTAAACTTCCCTGGGTGAAAAAAGCACATGGAAATCACATGAACCTCAGATGCTGCAACCATCGAAGATACACACAGGTTGCCTAGCACCCAAATTTTGATCATGGAGACACTGCCACTGTCTTAAGTCCCAGTACCAATTGCAACTGTAGTACTGTCATAAGTTTAAACAGACATTAAACGAACGGTTGTAAGTTGAGGACTACCTAGAAATATAGTTGGGGGACAAGTGAAATAAGAGTCTGTACCCCTGGAGACAGCATCTTTCTTTAAATCCCTAAAGAGTGCTTTCTCTCTCTGAATGAAAGCTGGAAGCTAAGCGATCTTTAATATGCAGAGGTGGACATGGGAAAGTGACCTAGAAAAGAAGCCAAAACAGGCTGCCAAGCGCAGACCAGTTACCCGCACATTCTCTGGCTATATCCATGATACAGGACAAGGAGTTCTTGTCTGATAATTGAGTAGGGCTTCTGTAAGCCAGCACCTATATCAATAAGTATCCATCTCAAAGGAATGCAGCTGAACTGGACAGGCATCTGATATTTATTGGTGGCTGTTTCTTAAGAAGTAAGAGAACAGAAGGGGAAAAGAGGTGCCGTACTTAAATGTAATGATTTTCATTCTTAAAAATCAGTCATTTTTCCTTATGTGTAGTCATCCAATGTCCTTTCAACCATGAAAAAAATGGAAAATTCAAAGCAGTTACTTAGCTTATAAAACATTTATGTCAATAGAAACACCACATGCCATCTGGCAAACACTGTGATTACAGACTTTCCCCAGAAGGAGCCAGCACAGGGTAGCTTTAACTTGTATGAGGCGATTTTGGATATCTATTTAACATTAACATTTAATAAATATTTCTTAAGGTTTTCCATTTTTGAAAACAGAACTGAACTTAAATTCAGGAACAATGCGGTCAGAATGTCACATTTGCTGAACAAACAGAAACTCACAGATAAGGAAGGGTCGCTTAAGAGTCAAGATTAATGAATAAAGAATTTAACCACTCTGGCCCTCCTAAAAATTACTGTTTCCCCAGGTATTGTTTCAGCAGGTGGACTAATCTCCGATCCAGAGACAGTACCTGACCAGAGTAGGGGAAAACCTTTCTAAATATGTCCCTTCTTCCTTAGCAACCAATCCCTTGATTGAGATCAGCAACCACAAGTCCTACTTGTGATTAAATTTGTGGGTCTAAGATGGAATGTGATTCAAGGTAGTCTTGGTGTTGGTAGCTTCTCCATAATTTTCAAGGCCCTTCCATTCTCTATTAGTAGTCAATACTAATTGTCCCAGGCAATGACTTACCTATTCACTCAGTTCTTTGTTGCTATGGTTTTTGTTATGATTTTGTCTTATTTTCTGAAAATGCTTATTATTTCATATGAAGGATACTATAAGTAAAAATCTATAGCAAGATGGGCAAAATTAAATAAATAAACAAACAACAAACATTTTTACTCTGTATTATTATCTACTTTGTGATTATTTAAAAACAACTTAATAGCAAATAAATGCAATTATAGGGAGTAAATTCTCATCTCCCACAATATAGTTAGCCTCAGCAAAATCTTCCCCAGCTTCTGGTTAGTGGCTGTATGGAATGCAGAGTTCAGGACATTCATTGTAGTTCACTTGTAATGTCCTAGGATTCACTCAGGGTGATACACAGTGGTGGGATTCAAAAAATTTTTTACTACCGGTTCTGTGGGCATGGCTTGGTGGATGTGGCAGGGGAAGGATACTGTAAAATCTGCAACCAGCATTTGCTGGTTCTCCGAACTACTCAAAATTTCCACTACCGGTTCTCCAGAACTGGTCAGAACCTACTGAATACCACCTCTGGTGATACAACTTCAGTGAAGTTGGTTGTTGTAGTCCAAACCCCCCCCCCCCCCCCCCTACTAACCCCCCCCCCCCCCCCCCCCCCCCCCCCCCCCCCCCCCCCCCCCCCCCCCCCCCCCCCCCCCCCCCCCCCCCCCCCCCCCCCCCCCCCCCCCCCCCCCCCCCCCCCCCCCCCCCCCCCCCCCCCCCCCCCCCCCCCCCCCCCCCCCCCCCCCCCCCCCCCCCCCCCCCGCCCCCCCCCCCCCCCCCCCCCCCCCCCCCCCCCCCCCCCCCCCCCCCCCCCCCCCCCCCCCCCCCCCCCCCCCCCCCCCCCCCCCCCCCCCCCCCCCCCCCCCCCCCCCCCCCCCCCCCCCCCCCCCCCCCCCCCCCCCCCCCCCCCCCCCCCCCCCCCCCCCCCCCCCCCCCCCCCCCCCCCCCCCCCCCCCCCCCCCCCCCCCCCCCCCCCCCCCCCCCCCCCCCCCCCCCCCCCCCCCCCCCCCCCCCCCCCCCCCCCCCCCCCCCCCCCCCCCCCCCCCCCCCCCCCCCCCCCCCCCCCCCCCCCCCCCCCCCCCCCCCCCCCCCCCCCCCCCCCCCCCCCCCCCCCCCCCCCCCCCCCCCCCCCCCCCCCCCCCCCCCCCCCCCCCCCCCCCCCCCCCCCCCCCCCCCCCCCCCCCCCCCCCCCCCCCCCCCCCCCCCCCCCCCCCCCCCCCCCCCCCCCCCCCCCCCCCCCCCCCCCCCCCCCCCCCCCCCCCCCCCCCCCCCCCCCCCCCCCCCCCCCCCCCCCCCCCCCCCCCCCCCCCCCCCCCCCCCCCCCCCCCCCCCCCCCCCCCCCCCCCCCCCCCCCCCCCCCCCCCCCCCCCCCCCCCCCCCCCCCCCCCCCCCCCCCCCCCCCCCCCCCCCCCCCCCCCCCCCCCCCCCCCCCCCCCCCCCCCCCCCCCCCCCCCCCCCCCCCCCCCCCCCCCCCCCCCCCCCCCCCCCCCCCCCCCCCCCCCCCCCCCCCCCCCCCCCCCCCCCCCCCCCCCCCCCCCCCCCCCCCCCCCCCCCCCCCCCCCCCCCCCCCCCCCCCCCCCCCCCCCCCCCCCCCCCCCCCCCCCCCCCCCCCCCCCCCCCCCCCCCCCCCCCCCCCCCCCCCCCCCCCCCCCCCCCCCCCCCCCCCCCCCCCCCCCCCCCCCCCCCCCCCCCCCCCCCCCCCCCCCCCCCCCCCCCCCCCCCCCCCCCCCCCCCCCCCCCCCCCCCCCCCCCCCCCCCCCCCCCCCCCCCCCCCCCCCCCCCCCCCCCCCCCCCCCCCCCCCCCCCCCCCCCCCCCCCCCCCCCCCCCCCCCCCGTTTTTTTGGAGTATAACTCATCATTAACTGTCAGCAACTCCATTAGCTCAGATTGTGGAAGTCCCCCCCCCCCCCCCCCCCCCCCCCCCCCCCCCCCCCCCCCCCCCCCCCCCCCCCCCCCCCCCCCCCCCCCCCCCCCCCCCCCCCCCCCCCCCCCCCCCCCCCCCCCCCCCCCCCCCCCCCCCCCCCCCCCCCCCCCCCCCCCCCCCCCCCCCCCCCCCCCCCCCCCCCCCCCCCCCCCCCCCCCCCCCCCCCCCCCCCCCCCCCCCCCCCCCCCCCCCCCCCCCCCCCCCCCCCCCCCCCCCCCCCCCCCCCCCCCCCCCCCCCCCCCCCCCCCCCCCCCCCCCCCCCCCCCCCCCCCCCCCCCCCCCCCCCCCCCCCCCCCCCCCCCCCCCCCCCCCCCCCCCCCCCCCCCCCCCCCCCCCCCCCCCCCCCCCCCCCCCCCCCCCCCCCCCCCCCCCCCCCCCCCCCCCCCCCCCCCCCCCCCCCCCCCCCCCCCCCCCCCCCCCCCCCCCCCCCCCCCCCCCCCCCCCCCCCCCCCCCCCCCCCCCCCCCCCCCCCCCCCCCCCCCCCCCCCCCCCCCCCCCCCCCCCCCCCCCCCCCCCCCCCCCCCCCCCCCCCCCCCCCCCCCCCCCCCCCCCCCCCCCCCCCCCCCCCCCCCCCCCCCCCCCCCCCCCCCCCCCCCCCCCCCCCCCCCCCCCCCCCCCCCCCCCCCCCCCCCCCCCCCCCCCCCCCCCCCCCCCCCCCCCCCCCCCCCCCCCCCCCCCCCCCCCCCCCCCCCCCCCCCCCCCCCCCCCCCCCCCCCCCCCCCCCCCCCCCCCCCCCCCCCCCCCCCCCCCCCCCCCCCCCCCCCCCCCCCCCCCCCCCCCCCCCCCCCCCCCCCCCCCCCCCCCCCCCCCCCCCCCCCCCCCCCCCCCCCCCCCCCCCCCCCCCCCCCCCCCCCCCCCCCCCCCCCCCCCCCCCCCCCCCCCCCCCCCCCCCCCCCCCCCCCCCCCCCCCCCCCCCCCCCCCCCCCCCCCCCCCCCCCCCCCCCCCCCCCCCCCCCCCCCCCCCCCCCCCCCCCCCCCCCCCCCCCCCCCCCCCCCCCCCCCCCCCCCCCCCCCCCCCCCCCCCCCCCCCCCCCCCCCCCCCCCCCCCCCCCCCCCCCCCCCCCCCCCCCCCCCCCCCCCCCCCCCCCCCCCCCCCCCCCCCCCCCCCCCCCCCCCCCTTCAACCCCCCCCCAAACCCATCTCCTGAAAAACCATATTTATACACCTCTTCTCTTTATTTTTTCTCCCCCCACCCCCCCCCCCCCCCCCCCCCCCCCCTCTTTACCTGCTTACTTACGTATAAATGCAATCTAGAAGCTTCCGTTAGAACAATGAAGCCATGAATGAGACAAAATAGAAATAATATTTCAGAGAAGCAAAAACCTTATTTTGCACTGCTAAATTTTCGTACTGTTTAAATTTCCAGTTATTGGTGAATGTTAAGTTTTGCGTGTTTCTAACAAATCCTCATTTCGGAGCTGTTGTGTGTATGATCATGAATGGTGCTATTACGCCATATATTTTACAGGAAATCTATCCAGAGAGTAAAATTTTCTAAAGAGGAAGCTCTTGACTTCAACATAGCGTGTTCTTTAATAGATATATTATTTTTGGTAACAGGATGTTGCATTGCTTTTTAACCAGCATGTTAACCCATGGCAGAAGTTTAGGGCAATGGGTACTGCATTGCCATAGTCTTGGTTAAATCATCAGAAAATGACGTTGATAAGGTCCTGAGAAAATTCTGAAAAGCAGTAACAATAACAACCTCATAAATCCCCTGGACTCTGTATTCTTAATCATGCTAAAGTTTATTATGAAGGAAATCACTCCATTATGGGAAATGACTAGCCTTCATGAACTCATTCACCTGCACACAAAATGTTAATCATGGGGATTTTTCCCAAACATTCTACACAGGTTGCCTACTTTTCCAGCCCACTGGGAGGGTTATCACACAACTGCAAATGCAAGACAGCTGCTTCCTCATTATGGATGAGGGGTCCAGAAACTAGGATGGGATGGAGAACCTCCATTAGTCATGGCTTTGAAACATTATTCTGTCAAACAGAGAAATTCCAGCTTTTTTAAAGAAAAGAAACGTGTGTCAAGTCGAACACTCCTCTCTTATCTCTTGATGTCAAGCATTTTCCTGGAATCCGCATTGAAGCAGAATGGGTGGTGGGAACTTCTCCCCTATTTGTGCATCACATTCTCTATTTTGAATTCCTGGTTTCTTTCTCTCTTCTCCCTCCCTCAGCCCAGCTACTTCTTCATCTTGCCTCATCTCCTTTTTTCCTTGTTTTCCCCCAGCGTTATTTTTCCCCAATTTCTTCCCCTTCACCCCATCTCCTGATTTCTTTGGTACCTCTGATGGAAGGAGAGAGGGGAACGCATGAGAATATATCTCTGAGAGAGAATGGTTTATATGGGTATATCCAAATAGCAAATCAATTTTACAAATCTGGTATCTTATTTTATTGGCAAATTCTTTATTCAAGTATAGGTAGTTCTCGACTTATGACTGTAATGGAGCCTGTCATAAATCATGATGGTTGTAAAGTAAACATTGTGGGACTAGACATTAAGTGAATCATCATGAGCATTAACTGATTTTATGGTCATTAAGCCAATATATGTTCACTGTGGGCCATTTTTGCTAAAAAAAAATGGAAGTAAATGCCACTTTGTTAAAAAAATGTCATAAATTGTGGCTCCATGATTTTTGAATAGATAGAATATCCTAGTGTTCTTATTAGGATCATAAAATAATATGTTACTTGAAGTAAACCCAAATGTAAGAAGGTCCAAAAGCCACGCTGGTAGTTGGCTATGTGACTTTTGGTCCAACACATTTGTACTCACAATGTAATTTATGTATTGTGTAATGCAATAATGTTTGTATTATGTTATATACAATTGTGAGTCAGTTTCCTGTAGTGGTCAAAGGCACTGGACTAGAAACTGGGAAATGATGATCCTAGACCTGTCTTAAGCATGAAGTCATCTGAGTGACCTTGGGCTAACCATTCCCTCTCAATCTTAGAAAGAAGGTAGAGCACTTCTGAAAATATTGCCAAGTAAACTGCGTTTACTTATTACTTCTATTTAGACTCAATGGAATATTATGGGAGCTAAAGTGGTGTAGCACTATTGTTTTTCTACAACTGTCCAGCATTAAATTTAGTACTTGCCCATTACATCTGCTGTCATCCAGGTGTATATCCAAGAACAGGTAGCATGGCAATGGGACATGTTTTGTTTCTCACAGTAACAAATTGACTGCTGCTTCAGCCCAACCACATGAAGGAACTATGCTAAAAAAACATGCAAAAAAATAGAATCTAGAATAAGACATGACTTGGAAGACAACAAAGAAGATGATGTATTTGGTATGCCAACTCTCTCCAACTCTTTTGGGGAGAAGAGAATGGGGATGGACATCACCCACGAACTGGAGATGAGAGGACACTGCTCTACAGCACTCTCTGAGCAGTTTACAGTCAGCATACTGCCCCCAACAATCTGTGTCCTCATTTTACTGACCTCGGAAGGATGGACGTGTGAGTCAACCTTGAGCTAATCAGAATCAAACAGAATCAAACTGGCAGTGGGCAAAGTTAGCCTCAGAAGGATGGAAGGCTGAGTCAACCTTGAGCTAGTCAGAATCAAACTTTTGGCAGTGGGCAGAGTTAGACTGCAATATTGTGTTCTAACTATCACGCCACCACGGCTCATGCTGTAAGCTTAAGAGAGAAAACAGTACTTTTACATTAGTACAGCTAAGGATGTTTTAGGGGAATCTTCTTCTCTGGTTGAAAGAAGTGTCATGGGAACAAACCATAAAAAGGTGTACCAGGCAGCTTTGTACCATGGATGGCAGGTGACAGATCTGTCCTGCAAAATTCAGAGTAAGTTTGAGAACAGGAAAGCATTATGTTGTCCTGTATATCTTTGCAGCCATTCAGTAGTTATTGGATTTATGCAGCCCAGATATAGTAGCCTTAACGATTAGCTACCAGTGAAGAAGTCCATAAGCACAATTAAAGGTAGGGTTTTTTTGGGGGGGGTGTCCTTTAGGAAGCCCCTTAATACAGAAATCTGAAGGTTACAGATTCCCCACCTCCACATGGAAGTTAGTATTAACAAATAAGATGACTGTTTCATTTCCTTTCTCTTAAAACAGCAGACAAACCACTCCTTCCCAAAATTGTCTTCCCACAGTCAAAGAATCTAGTGCAACAAGTCCTTGGGGCAACACATCTGGTATGGTTAAATATGATGCTTTAGTGTTGACACAGCTGTGATCCCTGATTGAAGCAAACACTCTACTCTTTTCATCACACTCTTTATTCAATTGTTGTGTGTAAGCAATAATCAAGGCAGGGTCCAAAATAAATATATTAGAATCTCTTCAGCAACATATATTCAGCATTAGGAATCTAGCTGGAAGAAATTCAGAGTCCTGGTACTTCTTTGAAAATACCATTGCTAAACATGACTGTGCTTCAGATCTCTGGAGTAGTATTCTAGTATCCCCTGAAACAGTCAAATGTTGAATATGTTTACATTTTTCCAAAAATAAGTCCATCCTACAATTTATACAATACAACTATTGCAATGGATGCACTCTGACCAAACAATTATAATTTACTTAATTCACTTAATAAGCTTTCTTGGAAATTCATTTTTCTTAATCTGATATTGCAGTAAATAATTTAGCAGGTTGTCTTTAGGAAAGCATAAGTGCTATTCTTGATCATAGTAAAGATATGCCTTGCTTGGCACAGGATTAGTTCTTCAAACATTATACAGTGACAGTTGCTCTTTTGTTCTCATATCAGATGAAAGAAGCTTGTGCGTGTTAATAGCTTGTTGGAAAAACAATGCTCAGTAATGTATAAAATTTCAGTAATTTAAGAATTCTGTCATAAATAATTAGGACTGCAAAAATCCAGATCATCAGTAGATGAGATAAAAAAGACCCAGATTTGGGGTAAGGGTGAATCATGGTTATCTCAGACCTCTTAACTATAGAAATGTTAGAGGTTACTAGGTTTTGTTTACTGCAAAATTCAGCAAACACTGTACAGAAAACTTTGCCATTGTCTGATGGTCATCCAAATTTTGTATTTTTATACATAGTAACCCTACATTTTAACTATGACCAAAAATGCTTTTGCACTAATAAATACAAGCATGCCAACTGTGTCTATTCTTTGCAATGTACTCCTCAACTTATAACCTTTCATTAGTGACCGTTCGAAGTTATCATGAAAAAAGTAACTTATGACCATTCTTCATACTTATGACCATTGCAGCATCCCCATGGTCATGTGATCAAATTCAAACTCTTAGCAAACTGGCTCATTTATGAAAGTTGCAGTGTCCAGAGGTCATGTGATCATCTGTGACTTTCTGACAAGCAAAGTCAATAGGGAAGCCAGGCTCACTTAACAACTGGGTTACTACAGAATCTAGTGTTGCCCCTGGTCTTTTCCCCCTGCCATCTAAAGCTCTATAAATCTTGGAGGTAAACATTTCCAAAATCCTAAGGTGCAGCAAGTTTCAACTCCTCTAAGACAGAATTCTTCAGGTCCATCTTTCTCCTTTGAAGGAAGTCATCCTCTAATCTGAAACTACTACCCTTAGCACAGCCCTGTTTTAAGGAGTGTAGGCCACAGAGAATGTAAACATGATTAACAGCTGGGAAAGGCATGCCTATCTGAAAATATATGTATCCTTGAGAGTATTGGTTTCCTCAAAAGTAAATATTTTCTTGTCAGTATGCAGTAATTTTGACATTTCCCGCATTGGCTGAGAGCTCAAAAACAGATATGGCTCTGTGGCCCCACACTTCTGCAGGGTCATTTGCAAAAATGAATCAAGCAAACGTAAATTTATTTACACTATAAATTCACTCGCCAAAACCAACACCAACCATAAGAACCTCCGTTGTCGCCCTGACCTAACCATACAGCAACCTGCCCGCTCCCGTGTACTCCGCACTGAACTCAAAAAACGCCTAGACAATGGAGAGAAGGACCTGTACATTGACTACCATGCTGACTGTTTCAAAAGTAAGTCACACAAGCCACAACTCAGCTTTAACCTTCAACCACAACCCTACCTCAACCAATCCACCATCACCCAAGACTAGGCACGCACGCCCCTAACTACCTCAATTCCAACTACTGCTGGCCTTAAATGCAAGTTACTCAATGAAAGAAACCTTGCGAATAAAATACCTCTTACTACATATGGCTAAATTCGACATCATATTTGTCTGTGAAACATGGCTCAACGCATCTCTCCCTGACTCCATTACCACAGTAAGAGACTATCATGTTTACCGATCAGATCGTGAAATTCGTAGAGGAGGTGGTGTTGCTATCTTCTATAAAAAGTCCTTACATCTAAAAAACATCCAAGTTACCCAGGAGCTTGCTCTTCCTGAGACCATCATCTGTGAACTATCCTTAAATATCACATTTCGATTCTTACTATGTTACAGAGCCTCCCTTTATGACATTGAACATGTAAACAAGCTAAATACACTACTAACACAGGCAGCATCCTGCCCACACGCTTTTATCTTTCTTGGTGACTTCAATCTACCTCATATTGACTGGACCCTAAATGAATGTACAACTGAACCCATACACGCAACCTTCTACAAGGCTGTTACAAATCTGGGACTGGAACAACTTAGTAACCAACAACACTAGACTAAACAACTGCCTCGATCTCATCTTCTGCAATTTTGAATTTAATTTACGGAATACAAACTAAAGAACCCTTTTCCAGCAGTGACCACAATATGATTGACTTTTGTCTCAACATACGCCCACACAAAAATCATCAAAATGATGTAATCCCCAATTATAACTTCAAAAAAGGCAACTATGATCTTATAAACAACGATCTCTCATCCCTTGATTGGCAATTTCTATTCACTGGATGCAATATTGTTGAAGACCATTACAACATATTTTTACTTGAAGTCAAAAGAGTCATCAAACTATATGTACCAACAACAACTCCCCCCCCCCCCAAAAAAAACAGATTACCCATAACAATAAGGAAACTTCAATCCAAAAAGAGATCAGTCTGGCGGAAAAACAAATCTGGTCACGTTGCCAATTTCAAAAGCCGATACAAAAATTTATGCCACCAGATAAAGACTGAATGCACCAATTATCACATTAAACAAGAGGAAAACCTTTAATGCACCAATTCCACGCTTTTTACAATTTTGTAAACAACAAACTAATAGACTTAAGGTCCATCCCACCCCTGATAGGACCTAATGGTAAAGACTCCAACGACGACACCATTAAAGCCAACATCTTTAACACGTTCTTCGGCTCAGTATTTGTAAACAGCAATGGATCATGCCCAGTATTTCCTAGCTGAACCACAGACAACTACAATGATCTAATACATATCGATTTTACAGAAGACAATGTTGAAAAAGCACTACGCAATCTAAAACCATCTCTATCTATTGGACCGGATGGAATATGTGCCTACTTCTTAAAAAAGCTATCCACTGCCATAGCCAAACCTCTAAGCATAATCTTTGAAAAATCTTTCAGGACCAGCTCTTTGCCTAACCTATGGTCACAAGCCACAGTCATCCCCATCTTCAAAAAGGGAGACCCCAGCCTAGTTGAAAATTACAGACCAATCTCCTTATGCTGCATCTCCTGTAAAGTCATGGAATCAATTATTAACCAATCCATTATCCTCCACTTAGAGACAAACAACCTACTCTCCAATAAACAATTTGGTTTCAGGAAAAAACTATCCTGTAATCTGCAACTCTTACACAGCAAAAACATATGGACTACACAACTTGATCAGGGCAAAGCAATAGACGCAATCTACATAGACTTCTATAAAGCCTTTGATTCAGTGGTACACGACAAACTACTACTAAAACTAAAATCTTATGGTATCTCTGGACAACTGCATAACTGGATAGAAGCATTCCTGTCAAACAGACAACAAATGGTCAAAATTGGGAGTGTCCTTTCAAATTCTGTACCTGTCAATAGTGGTGTCCCCCAAGGCAGTGTTCTAGGATCAACTCTCTTCATACTCTACATAAATGACCTCTGTGATCATATTAAGAGCAACTGCATTCTTTTCACTGATGATGTAAAGCTATTCAACACCACAGACAATACTGCTACCCTTAAAAAAGATCTTGACTATGTATCAGAATGGTCAAACAAATGGCAACTTCAAATCTCAACAAATAAATGCTCTGTCTTACATATTGGCAAAAAAAATCAGAAAATAAAATACAAGCTGAATAGTCAAGATCTTGTTGATGATCCAAGCTCTGTAAAGGACCTTGGAATACTCATCTCTAATGATCTAAGTGCTAGAGCCCACTGTAACTATATAGCCAAAAAGGCATTAAGAGTTGTTAACCTAATCCTACGTAGCTTTTTCCTCTGGTAATATCACACTACTAACTAGAGCATACAAAACATTTGCTAGACCAATACTCGAATACAGCTCATCGGTCTGGAACCCACATTATGTATCTGATATTAGCACAGTTGAGAAAGTCCAGAAATATTTCACAAGAAGAGTTCTCCACTCCTCTACTCGTTGTAGAATACCTTATGTCACCAGACTTGAAATTCTAGACCTAGAAAACCTTGAATTACGCCGTCTT
The DNA here is from genome assembly GCF_049901735.1 of Notechis scutatus. Taxonomy (NCBI): domain Eukaryota; kingdom Metazoa; phylum Chordata; class Lepidosauria; order Squamata; family Elapidae; genus Notechis; species Notechis scutatus. Next base: position 87,294,399 of record NC_142011.1, read on the forward strand.
CGGTCTGATCTAAGTATGGTATATAAAATCATACATTGCAATGTCCTACCTGTCAATGAATACTTCAGCTTCAACCATAACAACACAAGAGCACACAATAGATACAAACTCAAGGTTAATCGCACCAAACTTGATTGCAGGAAATACGACTTCAGCAACAGAATGGTCAATGTCTGGAATACTCTACCTGACTCTGTAGTTTCTTCCCCAAACCCCAAAAACTTTAACCTTAGACTGCCTACTATTGACCTCACCCCTTTCCTAAGAGGTCTGTAGGGGGTGTGCATAAGCGCACCAACGTGCCTACCGTCTCTGTCCTATTGTTTCTTTTATTTTTCTTATATGTACCCATTTCATGTATTCATAACTATGTATATACTTATACCTATTATCTTGTAAGCAATTGACAAATAAATAAATAAATACATAAATAAATAAATTTTGGCAGATGACACATAATTAAACCTTAGTAGTTTGAAGAGTTCAGGAATGAGCCTTTAATTTCAAACTAGTAGAACTATCCGATTTCTCTGCCTTATCCAGCCTTTTTCCTCATCAGGGGCGACAAAAATCTGTACAATCATTGAAAAGCAGCAGAGTTGGGGTTTTCTCGAATGTTTTGCTTCTATTTTGTGATTATCTTGGATTAAGCAGCTTTAGACCTGGTAGCCTAGCTTTGCCATTCCAAATTTTGGGCTTTTCTCCTTATCAGACGTGGTTCTGCTCCAATTAAGACATTTCCTTTAGATATAGCTTCTAGATTTCTAGCATCTGCCACCTGGCGTGGTTTCCTCATGCAGAGGCACTCCACAAAACACACCAATGTGGAAATATATTGCACTTCTTTTGAATTGGCTTGTTTGATTTTAGACTAACAGGGTGTAGTCCGGGGGTGAAATTCAACTACCTCGGCCCACAGGCGATTTGAATCAGTAAAAAAAATCACTCCTGGTTGCTATTACTATTATATCAAGTATACCAAGCCACGCCCACAGAGCCGGTGGGGAAAATTTTTTGAATTTCATCCCTAATGTAGTCCTTCTGCAAGAAGCAGAGAAAGCTCAGCACACGGACTCCTTAAAGTTTGCTAACAGGATCAGTTCCAGGAAGAAACCCTATACTAGAGAGGGAGAAGTTGTAGGAGAGGGGAGTAGCATAGATTCGGTATTTCCCTCTGCTTTTGTAAACATATCTGCTTGCAAACTTCATTCTACTTAGATGGCATTGTCCTTTATATCAGGGGTCTCCAAGTTTGGCAACTTTAAGGCTTGCGGACTTCAATTCCCAGCTTCGCTGCCTGAGGAACTCTGGGAGTTGAAGTCCACAAGTTTTAAAGTTGCCAAGATTGGAGACCCCTGCTTTATATTATGTACACTTCCCCGAGAACTTCCTTTATAGGGTCGGTCCTGTTGAAAGAAAAGAAGAAGAAGGAAAAAAGACTGTCTCCATGTGTTTATACATGCAGTTAGGAAAACTCGGATGCCAGTTTTTGACTGACTAAAGTTGAGCTGTTTATTCTTCTAAACAACATAAGAAGAAAAGAAAAAAAAGAAAAGAAACAGGAAAGATGGCAGATGAATGGTGGTCTTCTCAGCTTCCTTTATTTTCTTTGAATTGCATTCTTCCACTGGTGAGGTCTTTTGGAGCTTTCTGTCAAAAGAAAAGAAAAATAGTGATGCAAGGGAAACAAAGGAAGGGATTGGGGGTGAAGAGGTGAAATGGATACTGATTCATCTCCAGTTGCATAATATCAAAACTTTCTTTCCCCCACCCCTCTCCCCCCTTTAAATAAACTCTAAATGCAGATCGCATTTTAAGAAGTAAAACTTGCAAGTGCTGAATAATCCACAAGGACATTCTGTAGCTCATTTATTCACAGCAAGACAGAAAGCTTGAATTGAACACGCAGTCGTACACTCAATGTTTAGCGTGTCTGTCTTTAAATAGTTACCCCCTAATGATGTGCACGTACAGCATAGTTAAAGCCTATAGAATCTAGGCAGGGATAAGCTACTGTGTAAAAATCCCGGTCTTTGTACAACACTAGTAAAGATCCCCTGCCAGAAATTAGCCTTTCTTTCCAACAAAGGGAGGAATTTCAGGGAGGGCTGAAAAATTAACCCTTTTGTTTTGTTTTTTTAACTAGGACTGAATCTTAACTTGTGTTTGGAAATGGACAGGTTGTACAGGCGGTCCTCGACTTATGACCAAAATTGAGCCCAAAACTTACGTTATGAAGTGAAAGATTTGTTACGTGAGTTTTTGCCCCATTTTACAACCTTGCTTGCCACCGTTGTTAAGTGAATCACTGCACTTGTTAAGTTGGTAGCACGGTTGTTAAAGTGAATCTGGCTTCCCCGTTGACTTTGCTTCTCGGGAGGTGGCAAAAGGGGAATCACATAGCCCCTGGGACACTGCAACGGTCGTAAGTATGAATCAATTGATAAGCATCTGAATTTTGATCACATGGTTGTGGGGATGCTGCAAAAGTAGTAACTGTGAAAAACGGTCATAAGTCACTTTTTTCAGTGCCATTGTAACTTGGAACGGTCATTAAAAGAACTGTTGTAAGTTGAGGACTACCTGTATTATATTTGTTTGTTCCTCAAATTCCTATATCCCCTATAACATCTGAGTACCTCTGGGTGGTTTACAGATAACAGTAAAATGATATAAAAGCTAAAGTTAAAAACAATCAGGGTAAAACAACGTTAAAATGAACAATTGCAAAGTTGAAAGGCAGGGGAAGTGCCTTCAGTCCATCAACCACTCCAAGGTTTGCAGGGCACCCTTGGATCTCCCAGGCCAGTTGGCAGAGCACAGTCTTAATGCTCTTCCAGGAGGCTAGGAGTGGAGGTTTACCCTGCTTCCAGGGACAATTTCATACGGCAAGGGGCAATAGCAGAGAAGGCCCTGTTTTCTAGACCCTGCCAGTTGAAATTCTTAACCAACTGGATCCATAACATTCCCTCTCTGCCTGCCATTTCCATTGCTGTTAAACAATGCTTAAAACCTCTTTTTGCATGTTAGTATGTTTTGCTATACTTATTTACAAATGAACAAGGCAATCCAGTTGACCTCAGTGGAAACACAACTTGCACGAAAAAGAGATGGGTTTTGATCAGAGTCACAGACATCTTGAGTTTTTTGATCTACCCCCAACATACAGTAATGCCCTTGCTTCCAATCATTCTGACTAATTGGGATTCAAAATTTCTATTCTAAAGTTTTATCATGACAGTAATGGTGTGTGTAACACACTTCTAGTATCAAATTCCTGTTGGTAGTTTATATATATAAAGAGTATTCATTTGGAGTCACCTGACCAATCCTGCCCTTCTGCAATCACTTTATCATGCAATTTCAACTAATTATTACATTTGACTCTTGTGATTATCTTTCTACTGGCTCCAAACCAACTGTGGGAGCTGCCTTTCTCCCTTCTCTTTATTTAAGATCACTTTTAATTACAGGTTGCCTGTAAGACAATTTAATTACAGTTTGCCTGTATGAGTCCTGACTGAAGATAACCTCAAGAGTAAAATGTAATAATCAAGTTGAAATTACATGACAAAGTGATTGAAAAGGACTGCTAATTAACTTCTTTCCTGGGAGAAGTAATAAATATTTTTCTCCAGATAACTTTGAAATGCCAGATCCACTTTCTGGATATCTATTTACCAAAAAATATTAAATGTAACATTTTTCTGGCTGGGTATGTATTTTCTTTAAGTACAAGTAGCTACACGTGAGTCAGTATAAAACTACATTTCATAATCGCATGTGTCATCAACTCTTCACCCTTAATTCACATGGCCATAATCTCTGAAGGGCTGGCATATTATTATTATTATTATAATTATATCTACCTCTAAGGGTATTAACATAGGTTCTTGAGAAGGTCCAGTTGTATTTGGGAGCAGTCCATTATTTAATAGGATCAAAATGGACAGGAAAGAAAAAGGGAAGAGGTAAAAGAAGCTAGAGTTAAAAGCAGAGTGAGTACAGGATGAGAAAGCACAAGTCCTGTAAGAGAGAAAAAACTAGAAAATAGAGTAATTTCCCAAAAGAATGGACGGAAAGCAGGGTTAAGGAAAAATAGATGTGGAAGACGCTTGAAAGAGAATTACAGAGAGCCCTGGAAATGTGTGTAACCACAGGAGTGTTTTGAAAAGAGATGCATGAGAAAATGGTAAAAGTTATGCACTGCCGAGAATAACAAAAATGAGAGCAAGATATTGTATAATGAATAAAGAGGAGGAAAAAGAGCTGAAAAGAATGTAGCCAAGAAGGAAGCGTGAGGTTTGAAACTCCTAAATTGAATATTTTGCCTTCTATTCTTGCTCCTGTAAGCCTTAGAATTTGGGCTCCTAAGGTTTCTAGGATGGCCCAACAATTTATAGTTAGTCATTTTGGGTAGCTGCTATTCTGTTGTGGGTTTCTTACTTTTGGAAGTGATTTATCACTGCCTCTTTGAGAGAGAATGACTGGGCCAAATTCACCCAGCCAGATTTTCATGCCTAAGGCAGGACTAGAACTCACAGTCTCCTGGTTTCTAGGCCAACACTTTAACCTCTACACTAAGTTGGCTCTTTATTTCTAGGACAGCCTAGCAATTGGCCCAATATGACTGCATCTAATATAGAAGTTGCATCTAATATTGCACCTAATAAAGCAGTCGTCTTTGGGAAGTCCAGCTGCCCCCTCTGTCAGTGTGCTCCATATCTTCTGGAAGAGTTTAATTTCGGGATTTTAAGAATATATTGATCTTATAAACTAAAGGGATATGGATGGCATTCAAGAATATCTGTTGCAATTACAAGCACTTGAACGGTTTCTCTGATTTTAATTGGAAAAACTGGTGGTTTACAGATCTGGTAAACAAGTGGAAAATTCCTTCTTAGGTTAAAAACAATTGGGGCATATGAAGAGAAGTAATAAAAGTAAGCTGGGACTATCTTCATGTTGTGTCCACAGGACTTTGAAATAAGACTAGCTGGCTACTTCCTCTTCCTTTCATCTATTGTATATTTCTGAAAGGGGGTAATAAAAGTAATGGACACTTCTAGTCACTGTCTGGTTTCTAGGATACAACTTTAGCCTCCTCTGATATTATTTCTCTGCTAATGAACTGCTAATGTTCAGAATGGATCGTCTGTTTTTAAAGAACGTAGTTAATGGAAGCAATAACTAATTAAGATGTAAGAAAATGTATCTTGATGGAAATAAAAAAAAAGTTTGCATAATCCCCAATGCAGTAAACAAATAAAAATAAACATTTTAGACTAAATTTTACTATTACTATAGAAATTATGTTGGAGAATGAAACAAAAATCATAATAAAGAAACTTCATAATCCAGCATCTGTTTCAAAATCCATTCCTGTCTGCATGTAACAGATTCAACACCTTCCCACTAGGTGATACTGCAAAATATTTGCGAATTTCCAGATATTTCACTAGGCTAATTCTTTGAGTATGTTTTATCACTGGGGCCAACCCAAACATTTGCTTATAAGAAGACTTAGATCTGCATGATGTATAAGATTAAAAGATAAATTCGACTTCCAGTTTGGGCTTCTTCGATGACGGACCGAAATTGCGATCGTGCGCGGATTTGATCCATGCTCGCCACTGGAGCGCCCCAAGCCACCCGGATTCGAGGCTGAAGCCACCCCGTAGAGGTGGTGAAGAAGGGGGAGCTGTCGGCGGGGTTGAGGAGAACCGCATCTCTCCTCCTCGGCTGGCCATTACTCCCTTTCCCAAAGGCAGTTGCAGCGGTGGTCAGAAATGGCCACCTCAAAGAAGAACCCGACTGGACAAGATTGTGCAGGAGGAATTTTAAAGGAGAAAGTTTGACTGATCGGGTTGAATGGAGAAGATCTATTTAAGGTATCTGGAACCTGAATTTTAAAGACTAATACTATTCCTAAAAAAGATCTTAAGCTGCAAAAGAGAAAGGGAAAGGAAATGGAATTGGCTTTTTTTTCCTCTCACATTGACAGTTTTAATTGACTTGGAATGTTAAGAAGAAGAGATTCGAATAAGAAATTGATACTAATCCACTTTGACATTAATAGGCTATTTCTAGCTGAAAATAAAGTGTCAAAGGGATAAAGATTCTTGGATAATTTAAAAACTTTCTTTAAAAAAAGAAAGCAGTGGAGGGAAAAAGGAAAAAAGAAGGTAGAATCTGGAAAATGGAGAAGACCACCTGGAACTTTAAAAAAATTGATAGTGGAATTTTAACAAGGTTTGCAAAAGATACATTGTAGCTGAAACTTTGTTACAAGATAACAAAGCCCCTGGAAAGAGAAAATGAGAAAAGAAGCAAGAAACAGTTTTGGATAATTGGATGATTCCTGGAACTTTGGATGGAGGATCCTAATGAAATAAAATAAAATCAATTTGGGGTTATTTAAAAATTTTTAAAATGGCATCACTCCTTGAAGAGTTTAAAATGAGACTTAAAGAACAAAAAGAAGAAGCACAAGAGGGAAGAGGATCTTTTGGCTTCGTATTTCAATTTTTAGAAATGGAGATCTTGAACTATGAAAAACAACAAGAAACGCTGGCAGAACAAGAAGGGCGGGACAACGAAGAAGTCATCTTTAATGACCAAGAAATTTTAAACACGGTAAAAAAGGGAAAGGGGGAAAAGGGAGTTAAAAATTTAAGCATTGAAGCAACAACCCCCCCAAAAAAGTAATTTGAAAAGTAATCATAATATCAGGAAGAAGCAGAAGGGAGGATCACAGAAGGGAGAATCAGATAGAAAAGGGAATAAAAAGGAGAGGGAGAAGAAGATAGGGAAGAGGGAAAGGAAAAGGAAAAGAAGCTACAAAGGACAGAAACAAGCTATAGAGGTACAGGGAAAACGTACAAGAATTAAAGGTATAAACCTATTTAAAAGACACAGGGACAATGATTAAAATTTAACTTAAGGAGAGGATTCTGCAAGGGTGCATGGGATAGCATTGTTATATTAGAAATAGAAAAGGGTTAGAAAATATGTTAGATGATTAAAGTGATAGAAAAAATTTCTATTGATGTGTAGTGGAATATTTGTTTGTAAACAGAATAAGGCTCTCAATGATTTAAAAAGAACGTTTAAAAAAACTGAAAAGAAACATGGAAGATTTTTATCAGTTGACAAGATGAACTTGAATAAGAATAATAACTTTATTGACTACTGTTAATAACTATTGTTTGGTTTTTTATTTAAAGACAGTAATAAATAAAATATGAAATATAGATGATTAAAGTGAAAGACAACTGATATTACTAGGTAATGTTTGTCAAAAGAAATAGAAATGTAAAAGATTGTTATTAATATTAATGGCAGAGCTGTACTTGAATAGAATAATTATTCCATTTAGTACTGTTATACATATATACACAGATATATATACATATATACTTTTTTCTTTTAAGAATTTAGTGTGTATTTTTAAGGGAATGTACCAAGCAGAATTTGATTGAAAATATGTATGTGTTATAAAATAGAGGTTAGAAAATGAATGTTATAACTGTAAAGGTGTAACTTAAATTTTTAAACAAGATTTGAAAAAAGTTACAAAGGTGTTACACTCCAGTCTAGTAATTACAGGGGAAAATTTGTTTTATGAGAAAAGATAATATGAAATTATAAACAGGACAGATGAAAGTATAAAAGCATTGATTAGAAAGATTTTAAAAATTAGAAAAAGATATGTAATTGAATTAAGAAAGGAATGAGATAATTTAAAATAAGGCTATAGGAAGTAAAGAAAGGGAAAAGCTATTGAAAAGATTGCAAAAATAGTTATAAGATATGGATTAGAATGTATAAGATAAATATGTATTGAGTTTATGTCTGTATGGAGAAGTGATAACCCGGGGCCACGCTGTTCTAAAAAAAAAGATATTTTATTTGTATTTGTATATTTTGTGAAAACTTAAATAAAACTTTTATTTAAAAAAAGATTAAAAGATAAATGCGATAGAATACGTACAAAATAGGTGTCCACTTCCAGTTATGTATAACATGAAAAAAGTAAACATCCTCTTCTTAATAGCTTATCCAGATCCATGGTATTATTTGATGCTTACTATTTGCTTCTGCTAGACAGCAGATTAATCTTAGTTATACAAAAGAGTTACTCTGTGTTGGTGGTTTATGGGAAGTCCCAGCTCTGTTAAGATCTGGGTGCATATTTTCCAAATTGTGGGCTGAATAGCTCATATGCTGACTACTTTCCTTGCACTGTGGTCACTATAAAAAGCCTCCGTGTGAACTTTCAATATGGGTAATAAACATATTGTAGTCAACTAAATTAACCCATGCCCTGAGATCCTGGCTAGGGTAATACTGACAGCATAGGAGCCAAGCAAGGAATGCAGAAAATATGAAAACCACAGACCTTAATAAAAATGAATGGTTAGTGTAAGTCACAGAGAATTTATGGCTAGAATTCAAGGACAGATGGTGGACATGAGCAAGCACCTCATTAGTAGTTAGCTGTCTTTAAGCAACTACAGTACATCCAGTACAATTTAAAACTCATCAAAAATTCAGTGTTTTTTATGATTCTGCTCTCAACCATGAGAATAGCTGAATAGAGTACTTTGTGCTAGCTCCAATCCCATGTTAATCACCCATTTCTTTATTCATAACGGCACTGTTGTGTCTTAAAACTCCAGGACCTTAAACAGACTTAGAGGATGTGATTAATATCTAAATTGTAGTCCATCTTTGTCCAGGAATTAAAGACAGCTTTCAGCTGGTCTCCCTTCATTTTGTCCTCACATCCATACTGATCCAAAGCTTTCATGCCACAGGGTGGACTTGAACCTGGGTCTCCCAAGTGCAACTACAGGTAGTCCTTGACTTACAACTAGTCATTAGTGACTGTTCAAAGTTATGACAGCTCCCTCACAAGTAACAACCTGATTTCAAAGTTCCTAAAGCTGCGATTAACCATTCTGGCTCTTAGAAGATATTTCAAATATCCTACTGTGTTTTTGTCAAAGAAAACAAGTGGCTGTAGATCAGTTTTTAAAGTATCTCATATGTTCCTTTGCATGTTCCTAGACTTATGGAATGGAATAGCACATGTGTACCAGACATTTGAATCCCTGTGGTTGGCATATTGTGAAAAATGTCTCTATCTCAATGAATTGAGATAGATCACTGGGGAGGGGGGGGTTATATATTCAACTTCTTGCTACCTTACTAACTTTCCATATGGAAAGGGGTGTTATCATGAATAATAAGGTAATATTGAAAGCATGCTTGGCCATAGATATATTCACAGTAGGATTATATTATCTTCTCCTCTTCTCAAGGATTGTTAGGCTGAGGAAGAAGCTGGGTCCTCATCTAGAATCTTCTTAATCCAAACTGAATAGCATGGTTTATATAATTTAAACCTCTTGATATAGGTTATATAACTGACTTCAATGCAGCCACCTTCCTTTTCTAAATTTAGATCAGTAGCAGTCTTCACCCACTGGAAATACTCTAGAGCCTTCTTTAGAATGAGCATTCTAATTACGACTCTGAGCTTCCTTCTTCATTATACGATATTTAATCCCCACAGGCTCAGTTATACTGTTATCAGTGCTGAATATCTAGCCCACTTAAAATACTTTAGCCCTAATATTTACACTAAAAACATCACTATTTAGACAAACACATGCCTTATTAGGATGAAAATATATTTCCTTTTTAAGAATCTGAAGGAAGTTTGAAAGGATAGTTCTGGGCGTGGATCTAAGTAAAAAACCTCTGGCTACATAGTTCACCAGTCACAAGAAAAATTACATAATCATTTGGTGGAATGAGTAGGCAGACAAACTTCTAAACGATTCCTGATGTTTGAATATCAGAAGAGCTCATTGCGAACAATTTTCTCATGGATTTAGGAAAGTGCCTGGGGAAAAAAAAATGGGGATATTTTTGAATGAAATGTATTCCCATCTAAATACTGAAATCAAAAGTACATTAACGCCCATCCCACTTTCTGAAACAGTAATGAATTTCAACTGTACAGTATTTATTTACTTAATTTTATCTCACCTTTATTATTTTTTATAAATAACTCAAGGTGGCAAACATACCTAATGCTCCTCCTTCCTCTCATTTTTCCCACAACAACCTTCTGAGGTAGATTGAGTTGACTGGCTCAAAGTCACACATGGCATGAAAGCTGGCTTTCATGCCTAAAGTGGGAACAGAACTCACCGTCTCCTGGTTTCTATCTTGATGTCTTAACCACTAAGCCAAGTTATAAGGATTGACTCTTTTTTTAGATTTCAAGCATAGAGATTTAAAGTATTCTGTAATCTATTAGCTTATTTACAAATATCTATATTGATAGCAGGCAAAAGCAGAGCCAGAACATTCTAGTCAAGTAGCCAAATACACTCTTTCATACTTAATAGCCACATGGTGACTACCAGAAAATGTTTTGAATTTATAATTCTGTGAGTCCCATCTGAAAATTACAGATTTCTCCCATTCCCTTCTCAAATAGCTAACCCATTCTGTTTTTACTGTGTAGGCCCAATTTTGTCCCATTCAGAACTGAAGAAAGAAAGTTTCCATACACATATAATAGAAATAGCTATTCCAATTCCTTTGAGTCTAAAGTTCTGCCAAGATGCTATCTAAGAACAATACAAAACATGAATGTAGTCCAGAAATAAAGCAGAAACACAATATTTAATAAAAAATCAGACTTCACCACACCAGACTTCAGTGCATAATTATGATGTCCACTTCAAGGTGGCCATCATAATTATGGACTGAATAGCTGCAGAATGATTTTTCTCCCTATATACTTATCTGGACCAAACAATCTCTGGAAATTAAAGAAACTCTGATAAACAGCACAATGCATTGATAAAAAGAAACAGCTCTTGGGAGATGGAGTCCAGGCTATTTAATTCCGGAGATATGTTAATTTGGAGACCACCTACATGTCTTTCTAAGATACCCTATATTCTCTGGTCTTTTCATTTACCTTAACTTTGAATGGCTTATCCTTTCTGTTACATATGACCAAATATGGCCAAAGAGTGGAATCGGCTAATAGACTCCTCTCATTGGCCCAGCCTCCGGCGGGAAAAATAAAGTCCTGTCAGTGGCCGAAGCTTTGGACAGCGCTGGCTACAAAAGCCAGTGCCTGCCACGATTGAGTGGCTCTTTGGATTTAACTACAATAAAGACATCTTACTAGTTCCTGCTGTGTCCCACCTCTCATTCACACATGGACCCATCTAACTCTGGTGACGAAGGTGGGATCCTGAACTGCAGAGAGAACAACAGACACCTCGTGGATTCGGATGCCATTTAACAGCTAGTGCAATGATCACGACCCGTCGACCAACATGGCACAATGTGCAACCAGTCTAGCACACTGTCCGATGGCAATCCCTTACAATCCAGGGAAGGAAAAATGGTCCTCCTACATGGGCTGTTTTAACCTGCATGTGGAAGTCAATGGACTCCAAGCGGCTCCCGATGCGCAGAAAAAAGCACTGTTCCTAACTTACTGCGACATCAAGATCTACAAAATGGCAGGTGCTCTGGTAGCAAACGACCTACAGACTGTGTCCTGGGACAAACTACAATGGTCCCTCAAGGGACACTGCAGCCCCTCTCCCTCCTACCTGGCTAGCCAATGTGATTTCTACACACGGAGCCAAAGAGAGGGGGACATGGTCAACGCGTTTGTGGCAGACTTGCGGAGAATCGCAAAAAACTGCAGATTCCCTGACACTGAGGGGATGATCAGGGACCGGATTATCCTGGGGACAAAGGATCCTGCACTACAAAAGAAACTCCTGGCCCACAAGGACATCACCTTCAAAGAGGCTGTCGATGAGGCACAAACCGCAGAGTCATTCGACAACTCAGCAGCACGGATCAGAGGAACAGGAAAGTCCATGCAACTGTGACCGATTGCCACCCCAAACCAAGCAAATCTGCATCCGAGGCAAGCGATGACGATGATGGGGACATCTACAAACAAAGCCAGTAAGCCAGCCGGTAAATCAGGAGGCAGAGAGTGCGGGCGTTGTGGCAGAAACCACCACCGTTTGGCATGCCAATTCAAGGACACTGTTTGCCGGAGATGTGAGCGGAGAGGCCACATTGCGGAGGTATGCTGGGCCATCCAACCAACCAACCCACGTGGAGTACAGAACATTCTGAGGAGAACTACCATTCACTATAGTAGACCGGAACCTGCCAAATCTACAAGGAAGGGAATGGTTCCAGCCACTCCAAATAAATATCATCGGCGTTCACGCAACAGAGACCACCATCCCCAGCCTGACAGCAGACATTGCAGAACTAGAGCAGGAAGTCAGTGATGTCTTTGATGATAAACTGGGCAAGTACACGGGGACCCCCATATCATTCAACCTAGACCCCAATATCACCCTGGTCTGCCTTAAATCATGGTGAGTCCACTCTCCGGCCCAAAGTCAAAGAGCAACTAGATAAGCTAATAGCCCAAGGGGTCCTAGAACCACTGGACCATGTCAAATGGGAGATCCCAATCATGATCCCAGTCAAACCAGACAGGTCCATAAGAATCTGTACTGACTACAAAACAACCCTGAACAAGGCCCCCCAAGCAGAGCGCATACCCCGTTCCCATAGTACAGCACCTCCTGCACTCCCTGGGCCAAGGGACGATATTCGCCAAATTAGACTTGGCCCAGGCCTATCAGCAACTGCCTGTCGATGAGGCAACCACTGAGGCGCAAACCATCGTCACACACCGGGGCGCATTCAAGTGTAAGCGGCTCCAGTTCAGAGTAAGCATAGCCCTTGGCCTGTTCCAAAGTATCATGGAAAGGCTGCTGCACAACATCCCAGCGGTCATACCCTACTTCAATGATGTAATCGTCTCAGCCAGCAGCAGGGAAGAACTTATGAAGCAGCTATGGGCAGTCCTGGAGAGATTCCAATAGGCGGGCTTGAAATTAAAGAGGAATAAATGCCACATAGTCCCACAAGTGGAATTTTTGGGGTTCCTAATTGATGCCGCAGGCATCTGACCCATAAATGGGAAGCTGAAGGCAATATGGGAAGCCCTCACACCACAAAACAAAACGGAACTGCAAGCATTTTTAGGATTGCTTAACTTTTACAATGTCTTTCTGCCGCAGAAAGCAACCATCACAGAACTGCTCCACAGGCTGCTCGATAAGATGATGAGTTGGACCTGGGGACAACGCGAGGCTGAGGTATTCAAGAAAATAAAAAAACATTTTAACATCTAACAGCATCCTCATCCAATACAGCGAGGTGCTGCCACTCACACTAACATGCGATTCCTCCCCCTACGGCATTGGAGTAGTTCTCAGCCACAAACTGCCCAATGGTACTGAAGCTCCCATCGCATACTTTTCAAAGACACTGTCAAAAACTCAAAGAAATTACAGGCAGATCGACAAGGAAGCACTTGCCGCAGTTGCAGGGGTCAAGCGCTTCCAGGAATACCTGTACAGAAGGCGATTCAACCTCATCACTGACCACAAACCCTTCCTGGGCATCCTTGCCGGTGACAAACCCACACCAAACATCCTGTCCCCCAGGATGTTAAGATGGACAGTGTTCCTGGCCGTATACAGTTACCACATAATCCACAGACCAGGAAAAGACATCTCCCACGCCAATGCCCTCAGCCGCTTTCCCCTCCCAGACCCAGCCGAAGACCCAGTGCCATCCAATACAGTGGTGCTTGTAGAGGAGATGATGCTCGGACTGATGATGTCGTCAGAAATTACAAGACTCACAGCCCGCGACAAAATCATGGTGTGGATTTCAAACTGGGTGTGGAGGGAATGGCCGGAAGCAGTCAAAGGGGAGGAATACCAACCATATAAAAATAGGCAGACCAAAATGTCAGTGCTCAAGGGATGTACACTGTGGGGGGACAGAGTAGTCATGCCCCCCTCTAAGGAATAAAATACTGACAATACCACACGAGGGCCACCTGGGGATAGTCCGAATGAAAGCCCTCACCAGAAGCTATGTGTGGTGGCCAGGACTGGACAAAGAGATAGAAACATGGGTCACCACCTGCACCCCCTGCCAAGAAACCAGACTGGCACCCCTGGCAGTGAGCCCCAGAAAGTGGGAGACACCCACAGCCCTGGGTATGTTGTCTTTGCCGGGCCTTGCCAGGGGCAAACCTTCCTCATAGTCGTCAACGCATACTCCAAGTGGCTGGCGGTAATTTTAATGAAATCAACAACATCAGAAGCAACCATAAGAGCACTCTGACAACTATTCACCACCCACGGATTGCCCGATGTCCTTGACTCGGACAACGGACTGCAGTTCACTTTGCAGCCATTCAAAGCATTCCTGGCCGGATTAGGGGTCAGACATGCACTGTCAGCACCTGCTCATCCGACGACGAACGGGCAAGCGGAGAGAATGGTCCGGACGACCAAAGAAACGCTCCAGTGGATGGGCTGAGGGGACTGGCAGAAAAGAATAGACAGAATGCTCGTAGCTCAACATATCACACCCCACGCAACAACACACTGTAGCCCCACAGAACTGTTAATGGGCCAGAGGTTACGGTCTCCACATGACCGAGTACACCCCAATTATAGCACAGAGACACCCCCAGACTCCACGGGGAAGTGCAGACAATTCGCGATAGGGGGCCCACAACTACACAGGGGGATCTGCATGGGTACCCACCAGGGTGACCAGAATTATGGGGCCCGGTCCTACAGGGTGGAGACAGAAGAAGGGAAACTATGGGAGCGGCACATCGATCAAATACAAGGCCGGGTCTCGAAGTCAGACAACCAGCCAGACACCCGAGACACACCAACAGAACAATCCTTGATGCAGACATCAACCCCCGCACAATAACAGCGAAGACACTTATCTTGCAAAGAGGAGGTCCCGCGGTTTCCTTCTGAGACCTCAGGCTCAACGGTCCCTGCCGCGCCACAAGTGGATTTCGAGACTGTTCCGCAAGCAGGGACCGGAGCAGCGGTGGACCCATCCACTCGGGCTGCCGCCCCAGGAACAAGTGAGATGTGCAGGTCCAATTGCGCTGCTCAAAGCCCCGCCTATCTGTGTGACTACGTACGGTAGGCGAGCACTGATTGGATGAACACTAAGAGGGGAGGAGTGTTACATATGACCAAATATGGCCAAAGAGTGGAGTCGGCTAACAGACTCCTCTCATTGGCCCAGCCACCAGCGAGAAAAATAAAGTCTCGTCAGTGGCTGAAGCTCTAGACAGTGCCAGCTACAAAAGCTGGTGCCTGCCATGATTGAGTGGCTTTTTGGATTTAACTATAATAAAGACATCTTACCAGTTCCTGCCGTGTCCTGCCTCTCGTTCATACATGGACCCATCTAACACTTTCTGTTATCATTTATCTGCACTAGTATAATGTTTCATTTTTTAAAAAAACACGTTATTTCTGCTGTTATCTATTTTAGACTTTTCTTATGGAAAATCTAAATATACAGTATATAGTCAAATTAATAAATGAAGGAAATTCTTTTCCTTAAAAAAAAAAAGGATTTGATTTCTACTGCGAGATCAGAAGTAGAATGCCTCCATAAGACAATAAAGATAAGAGGCACAATCATCCATTCTGGTAATTACAACACATCAGCACATTACATGCCCAGCCAAATAGTCAGAGATGTAAAGCAACTGGCAAAGCACAAAGCATTTGCAGTTCTGTTTTTTACAGAATCAAGGAAAAAGCATAAGCTAGCCAACCCTATACTTGAGTTACTTGCTCTATGCGAGACAGTTAATGCTGGTTTCTACTACCAGCAGAATCATACTAGTAAAAATTAATCCTTTTTCTGCTTTTTTTAACTGTGTAAGCAGTCTCTCATACTCAGGACTGGTGCACTTCATCAGCCACTTCCCCCACACACACAAAAATTATTTCCCACAAAAGTAGAGGAGTAATGTGAGGAGCTGTTCCCATATCTGTAGCTGCTGCTTGAAATGTTTGGTGGTTTGAAATTAAAGCTAAACTCTTTATGATATATTGCACAACTGAGTGATTCAAACCCATCTGCAAGTAAGCCTCCCCCAGAGAGTTATTTAGAAATTGAAACAGGCACAGTACTGTAGACAAATATACAAGCAAACGATACTCTGGGAAGCAAGGCAGAAAACTCAAGTCTGTCAGAAAATAAATCATTGTGCCATCTGACTCATGAAAAAGACAAAAATGGTTGCAAGAGGGATTACATAAGGGATTATTCCAGAGGTGGGCTGCACATACTGTAACAATCGGTTCACCTAGTGCAAAACCGAAAATGTGAGCGTGTACACGCACACATGCCTCCTTCATAGCTTGTGAGTAGAGTTCTTAGCCAGTCCTTGAGTATTGAAGATTTGCCTTTAAATGAATCCAAACTCCAATTCCTCTTTAGGACAATGATGGTTTATTCAATATAGCATCAAACAACAAATACTCTAATCAGGCAAGAATGGCTAAAAGCCAGGCAAGGTTAGAGTTGGGTTTGAGTTTGATCCCTTTCCTTTTATCACCATTATCATGAGAAAGTCCCCACCACACCCAGGCCTATATGCAGTTCTAATTCTGGCCACGCCTAACCCATTATCCCTAAATGCTATTAACCCTATAACATATCTACATCCCTTCCCTATTCTGACCCTCACTAACTGATCCCCACCTGGTGCCACCTTCACCATGTTTTAACCTAAGTCCTAATTACCACCTATATGTGCCCCTACCCCCTTTAACAATATGCACCACATCAATAAAGAGCCAGTTCCAGCAGCCTCGCAGTTGTTGCAGAATCCATCCTCAGCTCTGCTGAGTCATTCCAAAACCATCGGCCAGTACACAAGCAGAAATACAGATCTAGCAGCAGCAGAGATAAGGTGACATGGCCAGATGACTTGCTGTGAGGCATATTCGGAGCTGACAGGCTCTGGGTGAACTCGGAGCCCGACAAGAGTGGGCAAGGCAGGGAGAGCAGCTGAGCTGCATGGACAGGGCGAGCGAGCAAAAATGTGAGATATATAGGATGGGATAGCACTGGGACAGGTGGACAGGCCCAGCTGGATTATTCAGGAATACACGTCTAGCACATTAGTGAATGATACAGTCAGTTAAAGCATAAGTAGAATCAACCCTGTCTTCTTGGACCACATATATTCTCCAGGAAGCTTTCTGAAATCTATACACATGATTTTTTTTTGTTTTCTTATTTTCTTTTTTTGGCTATAGAAAAGGAAGTACTGTAAGCAAGCCATAAAATATTTTGTTGCTTCCCGCCACTTCACCTTAATGTAGCTTATTTCCTTTTAGGTTTGTAATGCCAATGGAATTCCACATGAAGCTCCTGAATTGAAAGAAGCCCAGGCAGTCAAATCCAAAGGAGAGCAGCACTAATCTGAATCAGAAGGAAGCAGTGCTGTTGGGCAGCAGATCCAGTAGATTTCTTTATCCTGCTCAGCTTCTGACAACTTTTATAGAACTGAGAGGGGAGAAAAATCATATTTCTGAGAAACTTCTTCAATCAGCCACAAGCAATTGAGTTTTGAACCTCTTAGGGTTCTGAGAGTAAATATGACCTGAACAATGTGTTTTAAAGGTGAAGGACATGGGGACATTTACCCAGCATATCATCCTATGTCAGTTTTGCTAAAACCGAAAGCCAGACATAATACATGTTTGAAACATTTTATTGCCATGACATAAATCTCCTGATACTGTATTAGTCAGCCATTGTGTAATTATCCAATTACTAAGCAATTAAGCATTAGAGGTTCATAGAGAACATAACTTGTCTTGTAATTTGAACACTTGGTGATCTGCTAGCAGAAGAGAGGCAGAGCAAAAACGGTTATCGGTAAAAATTGTGTTGGAGTGCCACAAAATCCCATGAGCTTGTCTGAATAATGGGACAAGGAGCAAGAGGGATAAGAATGCAGACCCAAAACCAGAGAGGCTGCTATTATTGTTGTTTTTCAACAGAGGGACAAGGTTCTGGAAGCTGTCCATATATAACACCATATGTTGGCATGCTTTTATTAGAGGCCTTGCTGTCTGCTTCAAGAAAATATGCAGATTGCCTTTGTTCAACGCAGCTATGTGCCTGCCAAAATCTGATCCCAATGTCTCACCTGCTCAGGGTCACCTGATGTTGCTGTAGGTATGAGATGACATCTTGGATCTTTGGGGTCATCGTCTGATTTGTCTCTTCACCTTTGGTCTCAGAAAATTCAGAGAAGACCACAGCACACATTCTGATCTGACCGTATATTTCAGCGGTTCTGTCGATGAAATCCTACCCATCCAGTCTGCATCCAAGGGAAGGTAGATAGCCCCCACTCTGTCAAGGACCTTGGAGTACTCATCTCTAATGATCTAAGTGCTAGAGATCACTGTAACGACAAAGCCAAAAAACATAGCTCACTGTAACAACATAGCCATTAAGAGTTGTAAACCTAATCTTGCGTAGCTTTTTCTCCAGTAATATTGTATTACTAACTAGAGCATACAAAACATTTGCTAGACCAGTTCTTGAATACAGCTCATCTGTCTGGAATCTGCACTGCATATCAAACATTAACACCATTGAGAGAGTCCAGAGATATTTCATGAGAAGAGTCCTCCACCTCTTTACTCATAACAGAATACCTTATGCCACCAGACTTGAAATTTTAGGCTTAGACAACTTAGAACTATGCCGACTTCGGTCCAACCTAAGAGTAGTACACAAAATTATTCATTGCAATGTCCTACCCATCAATGACTAATTCAGCTTCAACCACAACAATACATGAGCACATATTAGATACAAACTCAAGGTAAACCGCACCAAACTCGATTGCAGGAAATATGACTTCAGCAACAGAGTGGTCAATGCCTGGAATGCTCTACCTGACTCTGTGGTTTCTTCCAAAAACCCCAAAAACTTTAACCTTAGACTGTCTACTGTTGACCTCACGCCATTCCTAAGAGGTCTTTAAGGGGCTTGCATAAGCTCACCAATGTGTCTACCGTCCCTCTCCTAATGTTCCCTTTTATTCTTATCCATTTCATGTATTAATAATCATGTTTATACTTATATCTGTTATCTAATACATGCTCAACAAATAAATAAATAAAAATAAATAAAGGTATTTGCCAGCACAACTCAGGAGATCGATTGGTGCTGACTGTTTACCTGCAGCCTCTATTCGTCTCCTAAACCTCATCTTTGCCAGATCCCCAGACCCTGCAAGTGGGAGGTAGAATTCCTGAATAAAAAATGTATTTTCCCATTGCAATCAGAGATAGCTTTTAATGCTGGGTAAGCATTTCTCTGAGATCTTTAGAGTAAATATAACCTGAATGTGGAGGTTGGCAGCTGGGCTCTGACCTCCAGATCCACGTTTCATGAGTGAACACACATTTTTTGAAATTAAAGGGTTACAGAGACATTCTAGAATTCAAATATGTTCTCTGCTCTCACATAAAGCCATTAATATCAAAAGTACTAAGATATCTCTGAAAACAACGGACTTTTTTCAGGTGTTACCGCTGGCGCGGTGGGTGGTGGCAGGTGGGTGGTGGCAGGGAGAATAATGGTTTCTTGCTCTGGCATATATTTCCAATTTTAAATAGCTATACTAATATTTAAACAGAATTTTCGAGGTTTTATCCATTTATACGGTTTCCACGTAAAACATTCAGGACGCCCACAAATAAGAATGACAGAGGGACATTACACTCTTAAAACCACCATTGAATAAATATACATAGTGTGGAATAACTAAAAGTAAATAAAAAGCATAGGGCCCCTGTAGAACATTTTGAATTCAAAACATTATTTTTAGCCATTCTGTCTTTTACTAAGAATTGGTAATGTTCCTTTTGATTTCATGAGATATTATGTCTAATAACATTTAGTACTGAACTGCTCTTAAGGTAATGTTGGACTGGAATGATACATTCAGATTTACATTCATTTCATAATGCTAATTGAACTTTTAAACATTATAAAAAGCAAGCCAATTTGTGAACTGGCGTGCAGTTAGACTATGCAAGAGATGCCTACTAAATAGTTCAGTAAGTAGACTGAATTCACATTGTAAGAGAATGAGTCACACCTTTGAGAGTCTTCTGTGAATGAATCGCCTATTAGATTTCTCTGCCATAATGGAGGGGAGTATCCTCAGAAGGGAAAATTCTCAGGACAACATGTTCTCTTAGTGTGTGTGTGTGTGTACTGAAGAGATGGCTTGGCTAGGATAAAATGTGAAGTCCTCCAGATGTGCACTTTTCCATCAGTCAGCCTCTTCTGTGAACACAGAGTCGAGTCATACTCCAAGACAGTATTATCCAAGGCTTTGCTAAGAGCTATAAATAAATTAGTTGCTATTAAAAATATTTCTAACTTCTGTGAAAGGCTACCACATTACTTTTCAAGATCATGCTTGACTCATGTACTGTAGCAATTTCTAGGTTGAATACGGTAGATGGATGTTTTAATCTTGGGCCAACATATTGGCAAGTGCAAGACACTGCTATTTGGATTCTTTATTTCCTTAGTTCCTTCATTTCACTATTAAATATCTTAGATATAAATCATGAATAGTTTCAGGTGGATTGAAGGATATACAGATATCCAGGTAGTCCTCGACTTACAACACTTTGTTTAATGACCATTCCAAGTTACAACAGCACTGAAAAAAGTGACATGACTATTTTTCACACTTATGACCATTACAGCATCCCCATGGTCACATGATTTACATTTGAATGCTTGACAACTGACTCACATTTATGGCAGGTGCAGTCTCCTGGAGTCATGTGATCACCTTTTGCGACCTTCTGACAAGCAAAGTCAATGAGGAAATCAGATTCACTTAAGAACCATGTTATTAATTAAAGAACTGCAATGATTCAATTAACAAATGTGGCGAGAAAAGTCATAAAATGGGGCTATGTTCTGTATTGCTGTATTAGCATTCTTGTAATACTCAATCCTGATTGGTTAAGACGCACTGCGCTCGGATTGGCTGAGTAAGCCACAGTGATTGGCCCATTGCGAATCACCCGCGATTGGATGAAACCGATCATGGGAGATTCGAAACGATGTCATTGGCCGCGGCGCCGAGAGCAAGTTCAATATAAGCCGCCACCGATCCGAAGCCGAGCCGAGCCGATCTAACATGCAATAAAAGAGCTTAAAAGTCACTGAGTCTCACATCTCTTTTTGGGACCGATCTGCGGACTTAACAGGCTAAACTTAAATTTCTCACTTAGCAACATACATTTTGGGCTCAATTGTGATTGTAAGTTGAGGACCACCTGATTGCTTCCATCTTGACTTGTATTCTATTACATTTAATCTCCCTTCCTTCTTTATTCCTATCTTCTTTAACTTTGGACCACTGAATTCAGATTCTGAAGACCAAATTACTTTTCATTGTTGGCAAGAGGACACCAGCATAACAAAGCAGAGAGAGCTCTCTATTAAAGTGATCTTTCTGAGTCCAGCTAGATTCATTGACTTTAACTTTCGGGGAAGATGAGTAAGCCAATGAACTTTAGAAACTGAGGAAATGAATCCCAACATCAGAAGAGAAAGAATGGATGCAACACCACCAATTTTAACTCTTGACGTGGAAGCTTTGGATCTCAACCTGGAACCAACACCCACCTTACTGGTGGTGGTATGCAGAGAGTCACATTGACGTAATTTTTGTTCTAGAACAGGAGTGTCAAACTCGCAGCATCACGTCGTCATGTGGCGTATCACGACTTTTCCCCCTTTGCTAAAATGGGGGTGGTCGTGGCCAGCGTGTGCTGCATTCGGCTCGTGAGCCATGAATTTGACACCCCTGTTCTAGAAACTAAGAGTTCATACTGAATTCTACAGTAGGTTACTGAATTAAACTGATAAGTTCAAATCTAATAAGTCATTATTATGATTAAAGATCACTGTATTAACAATAAAATAAAATTAGTGATGAGTCTAGACTGACAAATTTTGTCACATTTGCACCAGTTGTTTTTTTTTTTTAACTGCAGCTATACAGATTTGGCTATGTGGATAGTAGCACAGTTGAGTCTCAAAGAAAAAGATGAGTGTAATTATGTTTCTGTCCTTCCTGGAAGATGTTACAGCAGGGGTGATATATCATCGTTGCATAGATTCCTGTAAAAATGACAGAGAAACTGCACCCATTGGACTATTTCCAGTTACCCAGAATCACATGGGCAGATGTGGTCTGTTAGTGCAGTTTTGCTGAATCTGCCCTATAATAAAGTAAATAGACATAATGCCTAGCCCTAAAACACTCCTTTCTTAAACTGCAGGTGATTAATGTACAGTTTGCAAATCATGATATGTCTGTCAGGATTCTGCTGTTCTAGAAAAGGATGCTGACTTCAGTAGCTGAAGGCTTTGTTTATCAGCCTACCTTATGATTCAGAGTAAATTAATATATTGAATTTCTTAAAGAAATGAACAGTGCTAATTAACATCCATAAATATATAATTTCAGTTATATTCTGTACATAAAGGCAATTAGTCATTATCATTAGCCATAATGAGAGAACAATTGCTTTTGTATGTGGGGAAACATTAATGATGTATGTGAAATTGTTCATTTTCTAAAAACAGATGGTGCCAATTATAACTGAACTTAAAATGTTACTGTTACTACTTGTTTACAACAGCTATTAATACTTGAAGTAAAACATGAATAGGATTATTATTTTTAAATGATCTTAATCATAATGTCTCTAAATGTCAGTATCCCCAGCATAGAAAACATGGAAAAAGAGAGTATGCCATTTATAAGAAATATATTAATAAATTTCAGTTCTCTACAATTAAAGTATGTATACTGGAAATGTATATAGCAAGATGAATAATATTTACTTATATTGCATTATAGGCTGCTTATATTTTTTACTTATAGAGTATAATCATTTTCAAAAATCAATAAGGTATCTTGTTTATAACTAGTAGTATAACTAGTAAATACCAGTAGCTAGTATTTCCATTTCCATTAATACTTTTTAAATATGTGTTTTTATGCAGAAGTCATCTGGATTCTAAAATATAACTATCTCTTTCTTTATGGGTGGCCAATAAAAAAAGCTGATGTTTGACCAGCATACAAATATTTTTTTAATATAAACACAAATGGACAATATTATCAGTTGGATGATATAAATATGTATTAACTGCAGTCAGAAAACTACTCTCAAACAAAATATACACTATATCAGAAAGAACTGTAACTTGCCATGTTACACCTGTGCTATTTATAAACCACAAAGTAGTGTGATCCAACCAACCAGTGTCTGGAAAGGAATAAAATGGCTCTGAAAGAAAATATTTTCCTAACTTAAATCAGAAAATTGACAATTAAGAAAAATTATGTCTCCATTCACCGACACAATCTTCTTCTTGTCATCAGGTACTGTAGAGAAGCAGAACGAGAATGCTCAAACAAGCAATGACTGTGAATTGTTGCCATTCCTAAGTGATTTTCCACTATGTGATAGAAGGACCACAAACTAAGTGAGTGCTATAGAAAAAAAAATGTGTTTTTTTTCCTGCTCCAGCAGGGTAATCATATGGCAAATAGAAAAGTAAACAAATGAAGCTTATCAGGGCAACACTATAAGAACAGTTTAAGTCAAGAACATAACAGCTAGCTTCAAAACATCAATGTTGTTTCTTTAGGCAAATTTTAATTAATAATTCAGAGTTTTCCTCCTAGCAGTAATCTTATGAAGCACATTCCCAGTCCAAGATGGTTGATGAAACCCAAGCCTAAAAGCCTTTTCCCACAGCGAAGCTGAAGTGGACTTCACCAATCCTTGATTGAGACAATCCTTACATTGCTTTGACTGTATCTACTCCTCCCTTCCCACACACACATACACCTTGCTGCTGGTCACTTGATTTCCTTCCAAGACCAAATATGACCAAGCACAATAGATTTTATCTAGCTAGACTTTGGTGGTGTTGGAATAAGAGGAAAATGCTACTTTGGCAGTGGTGCTAAGGATTATTTAAGCCTATACCACTCTAGGGATGAGATATAGATATCAAGTGGACATGTCGGGAAAAAATATGTTGTTGGGATGTGGTCTGGAATAAGCAGGGAAAATATTTTAGAAGAAAATTGAGTCTTTCCACTCCGTGCTCTACAAATTTTTAAAACAAGTTATAGGTCAAAGGCTATTTTCCTCATTTCCTAGAAAAGTAAAGCTTTCCAGTTAATGATGATGGCATGTTATGAATTCAAGTGGTATTTCTCTTTCTGATTAACTGGGTAGCGAGTATTGTTCTGTGATGGAATTAGAGTATAGACACACTTGTGGCTTTGCAAAGGCAACAGCTGGTGTACTGAACTCATTCACATCATCGCACCAGATAGCAATTCTGATTGTATTTCCTGAGTGATAAACTCATCTGCTTAGAAAACAGACTTTCCCCCCTGTTTTTCTCCTTTATGCATTCAGTCTTATTAAAGCCCTTGGATTAATATTGAACTAAGCTGCTACAAGATGGCATTGAATAGATATGTTGCACAAAAAAGTGTGGTTCGTCTTGAGTTTAAACAAAACATCGCATCCTGAAAGATTCACTGAACCTGTGGGTCATGGGGTAGCAGGACAAAATTTGTATCTTTGGCGGGCTGTAGGGTGAGCTATATTAAATTTGAATGGGTGGGTGAGGGAAGAAACACTCAACCCTATGGTTCACAGCTATGGCCACCTCACCATCCATTAAGGAATTACAGTAATATTGGTCAAAAGAAAAGGCAGGAGGTGTGTGTAAGAATATGCTTCTGTTCGATGGTAGCTGAGTTTATCAGGTAAAATGTGTTAGTTGAATGCAGTGGGGAATGGGTTCCTTAAGAAATACTGTATGTATGGTATGATAGTAGAAATAAAAATGGGGTCAGGAGTAAATAAATGATAAATGAATGTCCACTGAATGCAAGCATGAATGACCAGAATAAAAGAAGTGTTTTGAGTTGAATTGGTCAGATATAGAGAAAGAATGAGGACTAAATTACAAATATATGAAAGAAGAGTGAATGGGTTCAGAGAAACTAAAAGAAGAAGTAAGTCATGACTGAATCAAGTTGATTAGATCCCCAAAAAGAAAAGGGTGGTGAGTTTAAAAACAAAAGTCCGTGTATAAAATGGGTGGGTGAAAGCAAAAATGGTTATAAAACTGTTATGGAATAGTATAGAGAATGAAGTTGATTTAAACTAAACATAGCTATATTTCCATTTTTTTTCTTATCTGTTTTAAATTTCTTTTGCTTAGTATTTCTGAAATTATTTTCTTCGCTTTGCAAAATTTTGCCTACTCTGAAAATGAATAGGGGGTAAGAGGCACGAAAGGCATATTTCTTATGGACTCTTTTATAAGAGGGAGGGTCAACTTATTTTCCAAAGCACCAGAAGGCAAGACTGTCAGTGTATAAGGTTCATAAATTGGAATAGATATGGTAACAAGGCAGTCAATGGGGACTGTTTGGTAACCTAGACAGCTCAGAGCCTGGGCATGGCTTAGGTTCACTGATCTGTATATACAGTATATGAGTGCTTTCCTGTTTATATTGCTTCTGTGATTATGACTTCTGGATTCTTCTGGTTCTGACTTCTTTAGTTTAGTTTAGTTTAGTTTAGTTTAGTTTAGTTTAGTTTAGTTTAGTTTAGTTTAGTTTAGTTTAGTTTAGTTTAGTTTAGTTTAGTGTCATTGCACCTCGTACAACAAAATCACACACCATCTTCAGTGCACATCATGACTGAAAATAAACACAAACACACATCCTTCACCCTTCACACATTGAACCGGAAACCCCCGACACCACACCAACACTGCACTATACAGCAGAATTCAAAAGAGCTACTGCCCTGGGATAGAGGCTGTTTTTCAGCCTATTGGTCCTTGTTTTTATTATTCTGTACCATCTGCCAGATGGTAATAGTTCAAAAAAAGGGTTCCCAGGATGAGATGGATCTTTGAGAATGTTTTGAACTTTCTTAAGGCAGCGGGAGCTATAAAGCTCTTCCAAAGAGGGGAGAGGGCAACCAATGATTTTCTGGGCAATGACATTAACCCTCTGGAGTGCTTTTCTATCTGCCACTGTGCAATTGGCAAACCATACAGAGGTGCAGTATGTTAAAATGCTCTCTATGGTGCAGCGGTAGAAGGTCACCAGCAGTTTTTCTTTCAGTTGTTGTTTTCTGAGAAGTCTCAGGTAGTATAATCTCTGCGGGGCCCTTTTGACCATGGCTGCAATGTGGGCACCCCAGGTCAGGTCCTCTTTTAGGGTAACAACCAGAAACTTAAAACTGGACACTTGCTCCACTCAGTCTCCATTGATAAGCAAGGGCTGGATGTCTGATCTGTTCCTTCTATAATCCACTATAAGCTCCTTGGTCTTATTGGTGTTGAGGACCACACCACAAAAGCAACCGGTCCACCTCATCTCAGTAGGCAGACTCATCCCCCCCCCCAGAGATAAGTCCCACCACTGTTGTATCATCTGCAAATTTAGCAATAGTATTACTAGAGTGAGTGGGAATGCACTCATGCACATAAAGAGTATAGAGTAAGGGACTCAACACGCAAACCCTGTGGTGTACCAGTGTTAAGAATAAGGGCTGAAGAGGTATGATTACCTAATCTGACTCTCTGTGAGTGGCCAGACAGGAAATCCATAATCCAAAGGCATATTGAATTAGAAAGCCCAAGGTCCAGAAGTTTAGACACTAGTCTATGTGAAAGAATTGTGTTAAACGCAGAACTAAAATCCACAAAAAGCATCTTCACATAGCCCCCTCCCCCTCCCGCTGTTCTAAATGAGTCAGATCAGTGTTAAGAGTGATGGCTATAGCGTCCTCTGTAGATCCATTTTTTCTGTATGCAAACTGGTGTTTATCAAATGTATACAGAAGACCAGAAATGATGTGCTGGCAGACCAATTTCTCAAAGCACTTCATGATGATAGGAGTGAGTGCCATTGGTCTGTAATCATTGAGGTTATTGATAGGGAACTTCTTTGGTAGCGGAACAATGGTAGAAGCCTTCAAACAAGATGGAATAGTGGACTGGGATAAAGACCGATTGAAGATCCCGGTAAAGACTCCAGCTAACTGATCAGCACAGCCTTTAAGCACTCGGCCGGAGATACTGTCAGGACCGACAGCCTTTCTAGGGTCCACAGCCCTCAGAATGCTCCTCACCTCCTGTTCCTGCACAATGAAGTGGGGCTACAATTGGCTGGTAGTTGTGTTTTATCTGTCTCTGATGTCTCCACTTCAAAGCGAGCAAAGAAATGATTCAGTTCCTCTGCCAATGAAGCATCCCCCTCAGCTGGGATGACATTGGTCGGTTGATGGTTTGTAATTTGTTGAATCCCTCACCACATCTGCCTCATTGTTATCCTCAATCTTCCTCTTATAATCAGTCTTGGCCTTCCGAATACCTTTCTTCAGATTAGCTTTGGCAACACTGTATCTTGCCCCATCACTGGACCTAAAGGCCTTGGTCCTGTCACGCAAGAGGCGCTGGACTTCCTTGGTCATCCAGGGTTTCTGTTTGGGATAGATCCTAATACGTTTATCCACAGTGATAGTATCTGTGCAGTGTTTGATATAGCACAGAACAGTTGCAGTGTGCACTTCTAGGTCAGGGTGGTAAAAGATGTTCCAATTTGTGTTCTCAAAACAATCCTGAAGTTGTTGGGAAGCATCTTCTGGCCAAGATTTCACTGTCTTTATTATAGACAGAGCCCGTCTCCTAAGAGGGATGTACACTGGTGCTAAAAACAGTGACATATGGTCTGATTGTCCCAAATGTGGTAATTGTATAACCTTATAGTCATGTTTGATGTTGGTATATACTTTGTCCAATATGCTTGCTCCTCTAGTAGCACACTTAACATGCTGATAGAATTTAGGGAGCACTTCTTTTAAATCAGCTTGATTTAAGTCCCCTGCTATGATATGCATAGCATCAGGATACTTATTCTGCTGATTACTAACAATGTTATACAAGAATCCCAAAGCTATGGTAATATTGGCATCGGGTGGGACATAGACTGCAGTAATCAAAACCACGCTGAATTCCTGAGGAAGATATATGGGTCTACATTTAAGAGTCATATACTCCAGATCCATGGAGCAGTGGCTGTCTACTTTGTGGCTTTGTATTGATACACCAGCTTTTGTTCACATAAAGGCTTAAACCTCCCCCTTTGATCTTGCCAGAATCTCTACTCCTGTCCTGCTGGTGAGCTATGTAGCCTTCCAGCTCCACAGCTGCATCTGGAATGAATGAATGAAGCCAAGTTTCTGTGATTAGCAAAACACAGCAGTTTTTGCAATCTGTAGCCTTAATTCATCCATTTTGTTTGTCAGAGATCTTGCATTGGTAAGAAATATACTTGGAATTGAAGGCTTGTGTGGAAACTTACTCAGCCTAAGAAAACCCCAGCACGGCATCCTCTCTTTCTCTTTCTCCACAGCTTCCTCCTTCCTACAGGGATAGTGATCCATGGCTCCCCCAGGGGCCTAACTGCCTCTTTGGTATGTTATGAGAATGTATAAAATCATTTGTAATAGCTTTTTCACATTTCAGTCCAATTTGTAACAAGGCTTGCTGACTAGATGCTCCTTGCCTCACAGGATTCAATCAAGGAAAGGATCCAAAACACACACAGAATCATATACACTGAAAGAAGGCGCGGTTAGCTGGAGCATCCATGTGCGCAGCCATCTTGAAAACTTCTGGCATGGTATTGTATACATGCATCATACTATATATTATTATTGTATATAAACAAGTTTCTTCTATAAATGAATCCTGCTGAATTATTTACTTGTGTGCTGGTTGGATTGCTGCAAACTCTAACAGAGACAAGAAACAATGGATGGAAACTAATCAAGGAGAGAAGCAACCTGAAATTAAGGAGAAGCTTCCTAACAGTGAGGACAATTAACCAGTGGAACAGCTTGCCACAAGAAGTTATGGGTGCTTCATCACTGGAAGTTTTAAAAAGAGACTGGACAGCCACCTATCTGAAATGGTATAAAGTCTCTTGATCGATCAGGGGATTGGACTAGAAGACCCCCAAGATCCCTTCCAGCTCTATTCTGATTGATTGATTGAGTGACTCCTTCTATGGGCAACTATTAGAATGCCTAGAAACCCTGTCTGATTATTTCCTCATATCCTGCTGTGGGAAAGTACATATGACTATTTCCTCATATCCTGCAATAATAGAACGTATCTAAAGGCATATTTCAAAATGTAGCACTTTGCCAGTGATGACAAGGGGTTCTAGTACCTCAAGCAATTGCTGGCAAACATATTCCTATCCACTTGCATGGAATCAATTCTTGATCATTATAGGCGAGTAAATACATAGAGATGCAGAAGCCTGATTTTAAAGCTTTACTAAAGTATATCTGACTGCACACTTCGTGTGAGCGTGCCGTTTAGCAGTTTGTCTTGAAAAATACAATTTGATGAACCACTCGCGGGAAGTCAGTGACTCCATTTCCTTTTGGAAATTTACATATTTTAAAACAAAGAGGAAATGATTTTATTAGTCATGATGTCATCGTCACTGTTGGATTTTTTAAAAATAGAAGATATTTCCTAGATGTGTTAACTATTTTAGGGAGCTACAAAGCAATCCTATGTAAAAAAAAAAAAAAAAAACCACAACAACACACGGACACGGACACACTTGTACACATTTGGCAATTTAGAAAATAAATACAAGTCAAAAACTTCTGGAATTAACTCGAGGCTGAATCCAAAGCAAAATAGAAGAGTCAAAAACTTTGCACCTCACTTCAACTGTCACGCAAAATATTTAATAAGCTGGACCTTTGTTGTTGATTTATTTATTGTTTACTTTTAATAGGTTTATATAAGGTTTCCAGGAAGATTTGACCTTTCTGGGAAAATACAGATAGTCCTCGATTTAGAGCAGGTCACTTCTTATGACCTGGATTCCAAGTCCCTCCCCCAGTCACATGATCACATTTTGCAATCTCAGCAACCAACTCCCATTTACAGCTGTTTGCATCATGTAAACACAATTTATGACATATTTTTTTTTTGCCAGAAACCAATGTTTACTTACAGTTTCTAGCAATAAATGCTGATTGCAGGCAATGGATTTGCTTAACAACCATAGCATTTGATTAATGACTGCTGCAAAAAAGAGGTAGTAAAATCAGTCAAAGTCTTGGTCACCCACTTAACAAGTGGCACAACCTACAACCATAAATTGGGCTTAATTACAGTCATAAGTCAACCTGTACAACATTTCACAGATATATTATTACTATGCTGGAAGTTCCCTTAAATGTCTAATTATTTTCAATACATAAATAAAAATAGCTTTCATTGTATTTTAACCAAACAGCACTAAGGTATTTTTGTAAAATGTCATAACATGCATTGTTGGAATAGATATGGAGGATGGGTACACCTTGCCAAATTATACCTGCTTTTGGTGCTGCTACTGCAAGTCAAAATGTTGCTGCCATTGACAATGTTCTTCAAAAAGTTTGTGGCCACATTATTACTTAGGTTTCCACAGCCTGATGCAAATCCTGTTGAAATCAAATCCCCTTTACTAATTCCTTTAGGCCAAAGAACACTACAATAGAAATACATAAACCTATAATTATTGATAAGGCTCAAAAGGAGACATAAAATAGAATAACATTACATATAAATAAATTAATACAGTGACAATAATACAGATAATAGTGGCAATCATCAAGATTTGTACTAACCCTCAGGCATAGATACATGGTACCAAATCAGGCAATCTGGGAAAGTGATGTCAAGATCTTGATCAAGTAGGACAAAATATCAAAAATAAGCATTGCACTTTCTACCAGAGAAGTTCTTTAAAATCAGATAATGTATATCTTCTAAGATGCCTGGGAAAGAGAGCCACAAAGGAGCATGCGGATTAGGGATTCCACTGAACATGTAACCCCATGGAAGCATAAATGCTGCTGAAGCCACCCGCTATCACTGACAATCAGATGGGTGGCATATAAATGTAAGTAAGTAAGTAAGTAAGTAAGTAAATAAATAAATAAATGGAATACTTTCCCCAAGATTAAGGACTGTAGTGCAGCCAAGATGAAGGTCTAATGGAATTTCAGAATTAAAACTGAGGAGAGATAAGATGGTGGCACATGCCCATTTGAGAAAAATTCCAAAGTTAGGATAACATTTACTTACCAGCTTACCAGTTTGGTGTAGTAGTTAAGGTACTGGGCTAGAGACCAGGAGTCTATAAATCTCACCTTAGGCACAAAACCAGCTGAGTGACCTTGGGCCAATCACTCTCTGTCAACCCTGGAAAGGAGGCAAGGGCAAACCCTTTCTGAAAATAACTTGCCCAGAAATCTGCAGGGACCTGTCCAGGTAATTGCCTTGAGTCAGCACTGACTCAAAGGCACAAAAGCAACCAACCAAACACCCGCTTATCTACCTACATATAATAATATCCAAGTATTTATTTGTACTTTTAACTGTATGATTATGCATAGGCATTATTATATTTTTTCCCCTGTCTGCTAGTTTTCAAATTTAATGGTATGCATCTCTTGACATCTTCACTGCACAAAGTAGTGAATGAGGCCTTTGATCCAGAGATGTTGTCTATTCCTGGTATAAAGCAATCCCCATCCTGATATGATCTACAGTGGGTACTCCAGTTGCTTGCTGGACAGTTGAATGAAAAAGACCATTAAGAAGAAAGACTGTGAAGATAGAATAAAGATTGGTTGGAAGGATAAGAGGCAGTAAAGATCAAAAACACGAACACTTCTCTTACATTATTTATGCACGCAAGTGCACACAGACAAACAAACAAACTACTTTTAAATGCTGTTATGTGGACAAATAGATTAGGGAATCTCTAAGTAATTGTTCAACTTGATTAGAAAGTAGATCCATCAGTCTGTTCATTTTTCTTCTGCTTGCTCTTCTCTACCTCTATCACATCCTGTGATGAGGATGAGAGAGAGAGAGAGAGAGAGAGAGAGAGAGAGAGAGAGAGAGAGATTAGCACAATGCATGCTCTCTGTAGTGCTTTGGTAGATTCTTTGCCTTTCTGACAGTGAATGCATGGATTTTTAAAAAGCTATGATTCCCTTCTCATAATTTTCAAATGCATTCCACTTTGTCAAAATTTATCCAGAGCAGTAGGGTTCTATACAAAATTTTAAAAAAAACGCAAATCACATCACTCATTTTCAGCTGACAGCTGCCTAGGTGAATCCATGTTGATCGATCCCTATTGTTCCAAAATAGGAATCTTATTCTCCCAATTACCACAAAGAGATGTCACCAAGAAGCAACCTAGAGGTAAAATTAATATCTATATCATTTTGTAAGCTGCCCAGAGTCACCATAACAGTGAAATGGGCATAACATTTAATATTAAGTTTACAAAAGAGACACCAGTAAATGGTGAGTATTCCATAAATGTAGCGCTTTCTCATAACCTTGCTTTGTTTTTCATTTAAAATCCTTCTTTAACATGAAAAGTTGCTGTGTCTTATATTGCTATATATTACACCAGGTCCCCTCCATTAAACAGTGTCATCTTAAAAGACCCCAGGAAATACTTTCTCTGTCTCAGTGTTTGTCCTCTAGAACACCATCCATTGCAGATATGTACAGATCCCACCTTGAAAAGATCAAGCTGTCTCTGAACTCCTAGTAAGAAAGTGTGTGTGTGTGTGTGTGTGTGTGTGTGTGTGTGTGTTGGTAGTATTTTAGACATTTTTTTCTGGACATACAATGCTGCTTTCCACTTGTTTTAAAACAAAATAATCTCTTTTACATACATAAGCTGTCCAATCATTCCAGAACTGGGCAACCTTCTAAGTCTAAATAATCGTGGTTTGTCGTGCTTAAGACTGGGTTTTGCATTTTTGTCCACCTACCAAGTCCTTCCCAAAGAACCTGGGATAGGCAGATGTTGTTTGATGGTGTTAAAGATGTTCTCACAGGATGCATGTTGTTCCAAGTAAAGCTGCTTTTTGAAGTTGTCTGCTGATGATTTTGTCAACGCTGATTGTTTTCAAGTATTGCTGGAGCTGTTTTAGAATTGCACCCAATTCCTGTTGGCACTATCTTTGTTTTCTTTTGTCACGGTTGTTCTACTTCTATTAACAGGTCTTTGTAGTTTATAATTTTCTCCAGTTTTTCTCTCTTCTTTTCTGCTGCCTCCAGATATTGCAATATCCACTATCCACATTTTTTTGTCTTAATATCAAGAGTTATTAAGTCTGGGGTGTTATGTGGCAGGTGTTCTCTATTTGAATTCTAAAATCCTAGAGCACTTCGGTTTCTTCATTTTTGATTACTTTACTTGTCTATTTGTGGTTTCACCAGCGGTTGCTTGCAGGAAATGGTATTTCTTCTAGACCTTCCAATGCCCTATTGTTGCTTCTTTGCCATGCGGTTGTGGTGTTTTCTTGCAGCAGCTAACCAGGTGGTCCACGGTTTTTCCAGCTTCTTTGCAGAGATGGCACTTGCTGTCTGTTGTTCTCGTCTCAATTCTGGCTTTGCATACATTTGTTTTAAGGCTTGGTCTTATGCAGCCAGAATTAGTCTCTCTGTTTCTTTCTTCAACTTTCCTGCTCTTAGCCACTGCCAGGCTTTTTTGTTATCTGCTTTGCCTGCTGCTTTTTTTTTTTTTTAATGTACTGACAAATGTAATACTTTGCCTTCCTCACTGTCCTTCAGATATTCTTCTGGTGTCCATTTTTCTTCTTCAGCTCTCTGGTGAACTTGCAACATTCCATGCCCATCTATTTTCCTTGGTAAGTAGAATCTAATGACACTCCAATGATGGGCATGATTCATTGTCATTATGTTTCTGGTCTTCCTATACAGGGCTTTTATTCCCATCCGTTACTCCAACTGTACATCTAATGACCGGAATTGCCCACATGTTAATTGCCTTGATCATATTTCATCCACTGAGGTTGAACTTTAAGATCTTCTTCACTATGTTGATGCAATCACTTCAGCCAGGGTTCTTGATGTTATTTCCATAGGACATCTTGATTTCTTCAGTTTTCATTATTTTCCCCTGTAGAAGATGAGGGCAGCACATTTGAAAGGTCTTGCCTGTATATATGGACAATGTTGAGCAGTGATTCTATTTCAAATGGCTTTCCATATAGCTTTAGATCACCTATTTAAAGAAGGTGGAAATAGCCAGGCAGATATGTTTGATGTTTGATAGCTATGACATGACTTGTTTAGTATTGTTGACAGAGGAATCAGTGCAATAAGAAACAGTTGTGGTGATAGCAAGTCTCTTTGATGAATTCCTCACTTGATAATAACCTCTTCCAGTCCTTCACCATTGACCATCAACTGTGTTTTCCAGTGTGTCATCGATTTTTGCACAAAGCTTCTGGTATTTCTACTAAATCCTGTTACTTCTAGGCTCTTGATTATTTAATCATGTAGCAGGGAGTCAAATGCCTTCTTCCTCTCTTCCAATTTCCCAGCATCATCTTGTCAATTAGGATCTGATCTTTTATTCCTCTGCTGTTTGGCTGATTTCCTTTCTAGTCAGGTGGAAAGAGTTTCTTTATAACACCACATTGTTATAAAAATGCTGAATCCAGTCTAAACTTCTGACTGTGCGAAATAATAATAATAATAACAACAACAACTACTACTACAACAACAATTCTTAGGTCCTTGGTTAAGACTTGAACTGTGAAGTTTTTACCAGTCTCAGATTGTGAACCAAATTGAAGATTAAATCAATAATAATAATGATGATGATGATATTTGTGATATTTTTAAATGTTCAGTTGACTGAGTTTCATGTTTAATGCATAAAAGAAATAATAATAATAATAATAATAATAATAATAATAATAATAATAATAATAATAATAATAATAATAATAATAATAATAATAAAAGCCTCTTTAGAAAACCTTAGTTTTTAGATTTAATCTTAGTTTTAAAAAATATTCACCAAAGCTTGTTTTTAATAGCTGTCTAAAGCGGGCAGCTAAGAGCCCAATCGTTTTTATTTTCCCACTGAATTCTCTGGGTCCTAATTCACAGTGTGTGTATGTGTGTTTGTGTGTGTATACAGTATGTGCAATCCTTGTAATATTATGATGAAACTTCTGTAAATGAGGATGTTGAACTTCTGTGACTTCTATGCTACCAGAGGAAATCACATGGTTTATTTTAAAAGGTTTGTCTTCTATTTAAAAAGGGGTCAGAAGGGAGAGCTGTTATTTAAAGTTATCCATGCTAAATCCTGGGTAAACTAAAATGCTTATTGTACCCTATGACTATTATTAAGTGTTGTATCTGATGATTCTTGACTCTTGATGAATGTTTCTTTTCTTTTATGTACATTGAGAGCATTTGCACCAAGACAAATTCCTTCTGTGTCCAATCACACTTGGCCAATAAAGAATTCTATTCTATTCTATTCTATTCTATTCTATTCTATTCTATTCTATTCTATTCTATTCTATTCTATTCTATTCTATTCTATTCTATTCTAAGCTCAACCTCTCTCATCTGATCACTGGTAGTCACTCTTCCTCCTATCCTTCAAAGCCACTCCTCCTGTCCTCTACATTAGTGGCCCTGCACCAATCTCTTTACTTCTTAGGAGTGGCTTTTGTTGGGGTACACATTTATTATGGTTTATGCTCCCTTTTAATATAGATTAGGTTTGCATGTTACAGAAAGTCAAAATCTTTATCCATGGCTTTTTGAAAAACCTACCCACTATTGGGTGGGTAAATTACAAATGTTTTGGAATAAGACCATGATCTATGAGCTATAACCTATTTCTGAACTGCTGATACGAAAGAAGGCCATGTAGCGAGTAAATGCCTCTCCAGTTTTCCCTGCCAGAAGAAAAAATAGGTACAACAGATCTTTTGCAGTTCCAAATAAATATATTGGAGCTGAATTCCAAGTGGTAATTTTTTTTCAGAGCAGCAATTAAAGGAATTACCCCTAAGAGCAGTTTTACATAGATCACGGCAACTAAAATAGAAGCTTTCTACAGTACTTGATACATCTTCTTCTAAATAAAGATCTGAATTTATATGACCCATATAAATTGGTTTTTGAAATGGCAGAGCCAATTTTCTGACGAAGTGGGTATTAAAATTTTCACTGGAAAAGTGTCAGAAAATGTCATTGTGTCAGTGTGTCGTTAAGTAATAATGTAGCATCTATTACACTTTGTTCCCAGAGCTTTCAAATTCTTCCTCATGACCCATATACAGTCATAAGAGACTCACAGATCTTACGGAATATCAAATGGAG
Source organism: Notechis scutatus (assembly GCF_049901735.1). Classification (NCBI taxonomy): domain Eukaryota; kingdom Metazoa; phylum Chordata; class Lepidosauria; order Squamata; family Elapidae; genus Notechis; species Notechis scutatus. The sequence goes on from NC_142011.1 coordinate 87,330,786, forward strand.
CGCATAACATTTTTTTTAATCTAGCACTTAGTGAGATGTGAACTCAATCTGAATATTAGCTCAGAGATGCTGAAATATGATAGGATCATTATTTTTGGTTTCAATGTTTCATCATATTATTTAATCATTCTGAGCCAAACGAAACTGTCATCTATAGAATTGCACAATTACAAGGGTGGCTTTTTAAAAGCAAGGCTTACAGGTAAGGAGGAATGGATCCAGATTGGATCCTGGTAGTTCAAATTAGTAATTTGCTTGGAAGACCACTAGGTCATCCTTGGCTCACTGAGAAATAGAAAAATCATTCCAGAAGGTGGCCATAGAAAACAAATAGGACTGCCAAAAAACAAAGCAAAACTTCATGGATATGTCTACGTAATAAGCAGAAGTTGAACTCAATTCAAAGGACTCTTTATATTTAAATAAATTTTTATGTTCTTGTCAGTGAGATACTTTTTTTAATTCAGTGAAAATAACAGGTACAGGACTTCACTCACACTCACACTACATCAAAGCCTATCTCTACAAATCAGGAATGTTGGAATTTGTCATTGGCTTCCTCGCAATTGTTAACTACATTGTTGACGTTACTTTGAAAACTCAAATTGAAAATCCCCTTTGGAGAACCAACCTTAAGACTATTTTATTCTAACTCAATGATCAGATGGTAAATTTCTATGGACCAATCAATGCCCCTCAATAGATTGGAGACCCCTTACCATTTCACATTATTGCAGAATTTAAGCTCTGTTTCTGGATAACAGAAAGGCATATTTAAAAAGATACTAATAAATACATGACAGAGAGGGGTTTGTAGGCAAGATATACAAGGAGGACAGTAATGTGGAAATAGATTTGGAGATTAGCCTGTACCAATCAATGGGTTACACTACAGCAAATAGCAAAGAAGCTATTTAAGCCTTAAACTGGGAAGGTTTCTAAACATGAAAGTATTAAATCGATATGAAAGTTCATTTCCCCCCCAAAAAGTGCTTCTTTCATTATATTTTTAAAGACTGAAAGTAGATATTTTTGCATTACTATTGGACTCCATCTAGGTAGTTCATGTATCACATGGTTCAGTCTTCAAGCCCCATTCTAGGCTAGTTATAATGTCAAATATTTTTTGTTACATATATTTAGAAATTTTTTATGTTTGCAATCTCATCTATTACAATAAAGACATTAAGTTTTGTGCGTACTGAACATCACCTTTTTAAAAACAGATTTCAGATATAATGTGATCAGCAGACTTGTGTGCAGGTCTCAAGAACTCAACTAATGAATGAAAATTATTTAAATTGCAATCATAAATCATTTTAAAGAGCATGGGAAGATTCTGTAATTAATTTACTTGCCAAGTAAAATTTCTCAAGGGGAAGGAAAATGATGGGAAGAGAGAGAAGAAGGAATGTGACCAGGGTCAATTTTAACTGCCCAAAAGAAATGGATTGATATTCTATCCCATTCTAAACCCTTTCAAATATGGATTATATAGTAATATCAAGGTGTCCAGGCAAAATTAAAGATGAGCATGTGAGAATGGAATAAAAGAAAAACAAAGTATAATTAATTTATTGTTGCACATGAACACGAAATAGTTTCCCACTCACCCAACATATTTATTTTTACTAGCTATTCTCAAATTGACTTATAGCTGCTACTTAAAAATGTACAAAATGTCAGTGAAAATTTGCAGCAATTATGATTCTTATATAAGAAAATTATTTTGGAAGTTTTTAATATATTTATGAGCATGCTAAGAGTTCAGAAGCAGTAGCTTGGCAGTAATCACAAATATAACAAATATGCATGCATTACACAAAAATCACATCATTTGGGCCACAGAGCTCAACTCACAGGTGGTATTCAGCAGGTTCTGACTAGTTCTGGAGAACCGGTAGTGGAAATTTTGAGTAGTTCGGAGAACCAGCAAATACCACCTCTGTCTGGAGATTTTACAGTATCCTTTCTTTGCCACGGCCACAGAACAGGTAGTAAAAAAATTTGAATCCCACCACTGGCTCAACTCCATGACCAGCATAGAAATCCAAATTAAAGCATCATTAACGAATTGGTGTCTAATCTCACTTTTCCAAAAGGAAGCTCCACTTATCTAGGTATCTAGTTTCACTTTTGTACTTAGTGTTGGAAAGTTTTTTAAAAAATATTTAATGAAAATCTCTAAGTTGAATTCATTATTCTATGTGCTGCAGTTTGGAATAATGAGTTCTTGCCAAAACGTTCCATGTTATCACCGACTCAGTCTTCTCAATACTAAATCATTCCCAGTTCCTTCAATGTTTGACCATACAACTTAGTTCCTAGGCTCTAACCATCTTTTTTTCTCTTCCCTTAATTTGTTCCAATTTGTCTTAATCTTTTATTAAATGTGCTACCCAGATCTCTTCATGATACCTGCAATACTGCCTGACCAATTCAAAATAAAATAAACTATACTTCTCATTATTTAGAAACAATAGACTTTGCATTTGTTTGGTTTGTTCACCAAAAAAATAACATCATATTTCTGTCTCACTCTGCAATCAACTACTATTCTAAGATTTTTTTCCACAAGTACTACTACAGAACCAGGTATCTCCATCCAATAACTACAATATATATTTATTTTTATGTGAATAACTTTGCACTGACTTTGTCAAATTTGTTATTTTCAGCTCACATTTCTAATTTATCAAAAAAAAGTTTTGAATTTTATTTCTTTCCTAGGTTATTAACTAACCTATCCTACCTATCTAATTATATGCTATGTGCAAATTTGGTTTAAGTATTCTTTGCCATCTTTATACACATTGTGGAAGAATAAAAAATGCTGAAAAATCCCAAAGTGAACATTGTGGCATTAGCTGGGAAACAGTTAATAGATACTCCTGATTATGATTTTTGAGTGAACTAGATAGCCACATAAACATCATTCCATTCAATCCATATTAGCTTGCTATTCAAAATATGTGATAGCATATCTTGTTAATTCTTTGCTTGCCATCATTTTATCTACAATATTCCCACAATCTACTGGAAAAATTACTAAGTGAAAAATAAGGTAAAGTTAGTCTGGCAACATGTGCTCTTCAATATACCTATGTTTTGACAAACCCATGCTGACTTTCCACATTCTTTTCAAGCTTTGTTACAAATCAATCTTTTTTATGAATTGCTTTAGAATTTTCCCCATGCATTGATGTCACGCTTGCCTGAGACTCCCACCCCACCCCAAATTTTTTGAAGACCTGGATAATATTCGATCTTTTCCCTTCATCTGTTCGCCAGGATTTCACAAAGATAGTATTTAACATTATACTATGTATTAATATGATAATATTACACAGAGAGAATCAATTTGTAGTGGTTAAGGTATCAGGCTAGAAACCAGGAGAGTGTTAAGTTGTAGTCCCATCTCAGGCATAAAGCCAGTTTGGGATCTAGCCATATTTTTGCTAATCATGACTCTATCAATCTCAGTCTTCAGTTCCATCATTCTGCTGTCCACAGTTGAATGATACATAACATATCCTCTTGTGGGAGAGGACTGAGAAAAAATAGGAGTTGAGTAACTCTGCCTTTTTTGTTGTTGTTGTTACCTATTAGTGCAGGGATGTCAAACTCATGGCCTGTAGGCTGGATGCATCACATCTTGGTCCGTCCAACCCCAGTTTAGTGAAGGGGGGGCACCATGATACGTTACGTGACGGCAACATGACGCTGCAAGTTTGACACCCCTGTGTTAGCGTGTTGTATAATAAATTACTATAGTAACACAATTATTTATACTATGCACACATTTATACTATGCACATGACACATACATCAGAGCTATCAATTTAATATATTTTATGCCATACTTCATTTTTGGGCACCTTGCTTTTCCTTGAAGAATCCCAGATCAAAAGAGGATATGTTCCGATACATGAAACTTGAAAAATCTACCTAGCTGATACAAAATGAGGAACTGCTATCTGATCTGTAAATATACCTACAGAAAGTTTTTACTAACAATTTTTTCATTGGGGAAAGGGGGAAGTTTTTTCCATGATAGTCAAAAACATTCTAGTGGAAGGGAAGGGTCTGCTAAGCATCACTTCTAACAAGAAACTGTCTATTTTGTAATTCTGTATATCACAAGTTTAAATATATACATAAGCCCGTAAAATAAAATGGAATTTTTAAAGCTAGCTGTTCTCATTTATGAGATGTTATCCTTCACAGTTGAATCCCATAAAAGACAAGTGGAAGAATCTGTCACTCAATGGTTGCATTATTTCCTAAAGCCACAGTAAAGAAAATCAGAGTCAAAACCAGGCAGAATGAGAGTCACACAAATACTGTAGACTCTCACTCTCTATCTCACACAGAGAGATCTTCCCTCAACTCCTGGATTATCAGCAATTAAAACTGAAAAGGCTTAGCATTGAAACTGGTTTGCCATTTAAATGGTTTCTTGCCGAGTTTCAACAAACATAGAAACAAAAGAAGAGCTCTTGCAGGGCCCATTTCAATCCAATATTTTGTTTCTCACAGAACAGTTTTAAGATTCTCCTAATGTATATAAGCTTAAATGTACTCTTATGCCTTTAAAAGGATTTGGAAAGAAAATGTTTACTTTATTTGCAGTCAATGGTAACCACACCTTGGTTTATCTAACCAAACAGGATCTGCCCTCTTTCTGAATCTTTAAAATAGTTCAACTTTCTTAAGAAACACTTGATCCTAGTAAAACTAGTTGAATAATGCAGATTTTGTTTGTTTCTCCTCTATGATGGAGAATGGGTTAGAAGTGGATTTAATGGGTCTAGCAAGAAGAATATTTAAAAGTTGACTCAGTTTTTTAAATATAAAAAAACAGTTTTAAGTTGAATTCCAGCACCTATGAGTTATGTTATCACAAACTAAGAAAATTATGCTGTAGACTTAAACATAACAACCCAGAAATATATTCATCAATTGCATCTATACTGCAAACAAGGTTTAAGACTTCAATCCTGAAAAGTTGTTCCAGCCCTATGAATGCTTTTTAGTGATACCAGATGCTCAATCACATCAAAATAACATTTCAAAGTAATCTTGTTTAAATTATGGTGTACGGTTATCTTACAACACCTGTTGGAAACGAAGATTTAACATACCACAAAGTTCATCTCAGTAAGAAAATGAAATATATGTACACTTACAACACACCAAAATATGAATTGAATAAATTGAACTAGTAGGCAACTAAGAAACATTAATTTTACAGAAAGGAAAACATATGGCTACCAAATCTGGGCTGAAAAAAAGTAGATAACTATTAGCTGGAAGCAATGAAATTCAATAATTTTAACTGCTTGTGGTTTGGATTTTCACAGCTCAGGTCTGATAAACTTAATGAAAATAGCTTTTGTTTATAAATTGTTTCAAATTGTTATTGTTATCTAACTTTGTTGTTTTTGTTAAATACTCAATTTCAGATCTTTGTGGTTATTTTTATAGGTCAGCATTTAGATTAAATTACTTATGAAAAATACCACTTAATATTTCATTACTTTCAATGGAACTGTCTAACTAGCCATGAAATCTAGAGACAAGTTCCTTGGAAAAGCAATCTTTAAATATGCTGATTAAATGCATTTATTTCTGTATAATATAGACTAAAATTAAGATAATTGTATTCTACTGTAATAATATATTAAAGTCTGAAAAGGCAACCCCTATGATGGAATATTCTCCAGGTAGCAAATCCAGATAATGTACATTTATTGTAGAGACTTTACAAAATCAATTTCTTACAGTTTTGCCTCTAGCTCAATAGCTGCAGTGATGCAAATTCTTACATCAACTTTTCCATAATATCTTCTCCACAATGTGATTGATCTAGACAGATAAAAAGTCGATATCCAAACAATCTCAAATTATTGGTTTAACTTCTATATGAGTATTTGCAATTTTCCATATAATCAAACAAAAATGTCTCTAGTCACTGTGCTAACTTTCTGATTCAAAGTTCTGATGCGATAAAACTCTATTAACTATTTATTCTTTGCTCCTTGAATGAAGAGCTGAAGAAGTTTCTTGGATGAGAAGAGAAATGTCTTCAAAGAAAAACCAGAATGTCCAGTTGCCTCTTGAAAAAGCACCTTTGGGATAATCTTAGTTATAATAGTTTCATTCTAAGATCATTCATTCGTTTTTTAAAACCTTTGGTCGTGTGTGTGTTTCTGAGACTTGAATAGACTCAAGTTAAAATAGGTAAATCAACCAAGCCTAGCTTTAACAAATTTATTTTACCCTTTATTTCAATAAATTACCCTGCTTGGGCGAACTTGAAAGACACAAAAGTGGATCAGTTCATTGTATGCCACCAGTGCTAAAAATTGCTCCTATTTTTATAGGATAAAGAAGAGAATATATGGGTTAATTATTGCATTGTTCATGGAATTATTGGTACTGTTATGAACTAATAAAATACGCCTTATTAAAAGTTAACAAAAGCTAGCTAGGAAAGCAGGCTCGAAATCCTGCTCTTCTGATTGGCCCATCAGAGCAAGTCAGGATTGGTCCATTCCGGGCATCCTGATTGGCTTAGAACGGGTCGTTCCCATTGGACAGAAACCAAGGTATTAAACGTAGTTCATTGGTTAATGGGACAGCAGCCAGCCCTATAAAAGGGCTGCTGCTGTCCAAGGGTTTCGCTCTCTTCGTTCTGTTCTGAAGTCACTTAATAAAGAGCTGAGTCACTGCTGATGCCTCGTCTCCGTTCTTGCGCCCACGCCTCCAAACTTAACAGTTACGATCATTCTCATCATTATTATAGAAAGCATTGACCCAGGGCTATAGGTGAATTTGGAGTAGAATCCAACAGTAAGGTGCTTATTCATCAGAATGTTCTCTTCTTTCCTGTTCCCCCAGCAGATTTCTAAGTGCCCTCAAAATCCACAGTAAAGAGATCATCCAAAGATCCTCTGAGGTTGCATATATCCATATACCATCAATAGAAACTGCTTTCAGAGGGAAAATTATAGCACAGGTAATCTTTGATTTACAATCATTTGTTTAGTGACCATTCAAAGTTACAACAGAACTGAAAACAGTGGCTTATGACTATTTTTCACACGACCACTGCAGCATCTCTATGGTCACGTGATCAAAATTCAGGCAACTGGTTCATATTTATGACAGTTGCAGTATCCAGGGGTCATGTGATCACCTTTTGTGACAGTCTGGCAAGCAAGTCAATGAAGAAACCATATTCACTTAACAACTGTGTTACTAACTTAACATGGTAAAATGGGGCAAGACTCACTTAATAACTATCTCGCTTAGCAACAGAAATATTGTACTCAGTTGTGTTAGTAAATCAAGGACTACCTGTATTGAACTGCTTCATTTATCTCAGAGTCAAACTCACATCATCATGGTGGCATCATGTGACGTATCACAACTTTTCCCCTATTTGCTAAACCGGGTGTGAGTGTGGCCAGTGCATGATGCATCCGGCCCACGGGCCGCAAGTTTGACAGCCTTAATTTATCTTTATTTTACAAATCCATGCAATAATTGAATGTGTCTTTGTTCAAGTCCTGATTTTTTAATATAAAAACAAGGTACCACATATTAAACAGTGTATTACACATTCATTTTATAAGTTTAGGTACTTTATGCTTTAAAACCTATTTTCAACCTGACATCAATCCCTCCATAAGTCAAATTCTTGATTTAAAATTAATTTAACATAATTCCGAGTTTGTATTTTAGTCCTAAAATGAGGGAACCAACCAGTCGCTTTTCAATGAAACCATGGGTAAACATTACTTGACATTTAAGCATCAAATCTAGTCTCCAGTTCACTAGTTACCTCACCGGCTGCTGAAAACTTTCCATGCGAAATTCCTAAAGCATTATATTGCTCTGATTTATATCAACATAATTTCAACAAGATGCCTGAAGGCATTTTAGTATTGATAACAGGTACCAGTATCAACTTTCTGAAATTCTTAAGCAACAGCATTTTTCAACTAGTTTCAACTTAACATACTTGCTCAAGTAGAGTGTGCTTATGAGAAGTTCAAAAGAAAATACTCAACATTTGCCATAAAAGCACATCACCTAGGAAACACACGTAACTCACTGTTTTGTAACTTTATGGCTATACTGCCTATATACATTCTAAATGTATAGGGACCATAATTCACAGGAAGCCTGGCTCCTAAAATCTGGAAGTCACCAGGCTAGGAAATCTGTTCTATCTGTTATCAAGACAAATGTGCTACTGATTTCTTTTTCCTTGTTAAATGTTGACTTTCAGAACAGAAATATATATTGTCCCCAAGGGACAAATAAGTCATAAATGTTCTGTATTTGTGTTTGTTACACTTGTAACCTGATGCAATCAAATTGACTCTTACCCAAACCTTTACAAAATATGGTTAATTAAATGCACTGTAATTAGATTCTGAATGCCTGTACCCAAAACAAAACTAAACTAAGTAAAATAAAACAAAACACTAATTCACTAACATGGAAGAGGAAGGTAGGATATTTCCTGAACATGCAGTAACCAATGTTAGCCCTTGCTATCTTTAAGCTGATCTCAGCATCTATTATATATAGGTTCTGCCTTCATAAGAGCTGAGAATGAGCAGATATTGAAGTGGGAAAAAAATCTTCATTACTAATCTCTAGAAAAACATTTGCTCCCTGTTTCTCTGATTTGTAAGCAAATCGCAAGGCCTTCTATCTATTTAAGAAATGGATGGAGCAGCTGACAATTATATGGTAGTACATGCACAAACCATATGATGCAGGCTTGATTAAATGTGGGCACCATAGAATGAAATGCTACTTTTTGTGATGGTTGTCTCTGTCTTCTCACCTGGTCAACTGACAGTAATGCTGTGAGATAGTAATAGCTCAATTTTTTAAAAAAGTGAGTTTCCCCAAGGGTGGAGCTGATCCTTGTGTTACTCCAGCGTTATCCAGCATCTCAACTATTAGATCATTCTGGCTTCAGTTCAGTTGAAAGCCAGATAAGTGCAACAACAATTAATAACATTACTAACACCAGTAGTAATTTGGTAACAACACAAGCATCATGTAAGGGGAAAGGAATCCAGGATCTCTATACATGCAATGAAGTCATATACTGTATATAGAATAGAATTCTTTATTGACCAAGTGTGATTGGACACCCAAGGAATTTGTCTGGTGCAAATGCTCTCAGTATACATAAAAGAAAAGATACATTCGTCAAGAGTCAAGAATCATAAGGTACAACATTTATGATTCAAGAGTCAAGAATCATAAGTGTTGTACCTTATGATTCTTATACATAGATATATCTATGTATAGAAAAAGCTACCGGAAGTCATGCGGCAAAGGGAGTGAGGGCTAGAACTCACACATACAATTGAATAAAATTTATCAATTAAAAATAATTAAACTGACCAAATTAATTAATTAAAATGTATTAAATCAACAAAATTAAAACTTATTAAATCATGAACATTAACAAAATAAAATACATTAAAATATCCTACATTAGATTGACATTTTATCTTATAGGCAATTTTAATTAACACACTCTTCCCATTCTCTGAAATATATATACAAATCCTGGTCATATTTCCTTTACATACATATTTCTTCCCTTGTTTCAATAAAGAAGAGACAGAAAGTATTTTTAATTGGGAAGGGCCCTCTTCTCACAAGTGCAGAGTCTGATTTTTTCCCACATCAAGAAAGAAATTTCAGGGAGGAAATGAAAGGAACAAAACTAGACACAGATGTGAGCAAAGGAAATGAAATCAGGGGGAATGGATGAAAATAAAAAAGAGAAAGCCCTATTTAGATCAGCAAGCGGATGAAAGTTAATCTTCAAAAGCATCTATGCTTCAGGGGTTTATAACCATTTACACCTCTTACTAGTACATATTCTTACATTTTCAACCATTCCAGAGACACCCTTCCAATCTCTCACAATTCACAGAACACATGTGGGGAGAAACCTTTCTATAGGAAGGTTTTATACATTAAGGCAATTGTGGGGGAGGGTTTATAGTGATAGATATAAAACTCTCAAAATTTTTATATCTATCACTATAAATTACCATCCATTATTTCCTCAATAAGTGAGATAATGTGTTTGATTTTAGAGATGAGCAATTCATTATTTTGACCTTTTAAAAAAATCCTACATCATTTCTATGCAGATGTAGCCCTACCAATCACCCAACTAAATGCAAACATCATGTTTTCCCTTTCTCATTCTTCAAATTCTGGTTGCAAACTACACTTAATGAGGAAAATATCCTTTCTTAGCTTTAGTACTAAACTAAATCATAGGAACTTTAGAAAGGGGCCCAAGAGAAAGGAGAAAAAGAAATGCCTAAATTTGAAGTCTTCTCAGAGTATCTTAACTGAGAATAGGAGATTATGAATGGGCTCAACTAGACATACTCACTCTTAGGGCTTTAATTTTCCATTGAATTATTTAATTTCTCCCCTATTAATCTAGAATTCCCACCTCCTGATTTGCTCATTTAGGTCATCCAGTAAAGAAATGAAAAATTATACCCAATTCCTGCTGGCTTTGCTAAAAACTCTACTTTCATACAAAAAACACAGAACTGTTACCAAATTAGTCCATGTAGCCCAAGATATGTTTAATCATTTCAGTATGACTCCAGAATTATTAGTCAACTGACCAAAAATTATTACTTTACTTTTATGAAATTTGATCATAAAGAAGGAAATAAAACTTGCGGTTTATAATGTCTAATCTAAGTACTTCACTTCAGTCTTTCTTCCTGCCAGACAGGATAAACTGTCCTATATGTGCGAGGACATAATTTCTAATATTGGAAATGTTGGAACAGTTTTCTGAAATATATTTCTGCACAACTGTCTTTTCTAATTACTCTTCTTTCCTCTCTAGTTCTAGCTTATATCAGTGCCTTATTCTAGTAAACACATTTTAAAGTTTTAAAGGAAAATTTATTTATTAATTTGCTCAACAAGAATAAGCAAAGCATCTTCAACTAATGTGATTTCAATGTATGTTTAGTAAATTATTATTTTTATTGAAAAGATAATAATAAAAATAAATAAAAAGATAATAAAAAGATAAAAAAGATAAAACATCCTAATTCTCTTTTTGTAGTGTGTGTGTGTGTGTGTGTATTATATGTATATATATATATAAGGCAGGAGCCATGGAATTCTTTTTGTTATTTAAAACTGTTTAGAACTTGAGAACACTCAAGGAATGTTTGTGTCAGCAAAAATATTGTCAGAGGAAGTGTATCTAAGCCCCAGAAAAAATTACTGTGAAGCAGTAAGCTTTTATGAAAAAATCAGGATGACAAAGTCATGAGCATGATTAAAAGCACAGGAATCACCAAATACAGAGACAGAAATAATTGTTCCCCAAAATAAAAGTGATGAATATGCCATTCCATAAGTATTTGGACTTGACAGAGTTAATAAAGGGAAAGATTCCTCCAAGTTGACCTCAACTCCTGTTGACTAATGGATATCTCACTTTCTTGGCAACAGACTGGAAGTCGTTTGCCTTCCCTTTCTTCCCAGATACTTTTTTGATTTTCTGATTTAGTTAAAAGCCCCAAAATACAATGATGTTCTCTTATGTAAATACTAACTAGAGTGAACTCTGTTCATTTTTTAAAAAAAATCAAGTTTGGAGGGCAGTACTTGATCTCGTTAAAAGCTAGGTCCTACCACCCAAACAAAACTTTTCAGAATGTAGAGGAAGAATGTTGCAAGTTTCAACTTGTTTCCGCTAATGCAAAACTAATTAAACTAAGCCATGTGTTCTGAATTCTACATTGTAGAGGATATGGGTCAAAGTGATCATGTTGAATATAATTTTAAATTTTTTAGTTCCTTCATAACAATCTTATGTTTATTTTCCATTTCTCCAGTTCAGAAATATTTCCCTGTAGCTTTTCTACACTGTTCACTGATTTCTCTAATTGCTTTTTGGTGGGGGAAATCAAATACTTGGTATGTTACTTTGACACTTCAGTATATAGGTAAACATAAGCCAACACACACACAGCAGAAGGGACTTTTCCTCTAATGGCGGAGGAGAAAAATAAAGATTCCAGGAAACAGATTGAAATCCCAGCTGAAAATCCTGGCAATCCTAATATATGGTTGTAATAGTATTACAACCAATCAAAATTCAGCCTAGGAGAATCTATTCTGAGTCCAGAATAAATATGCAGTTGTCAGAGATAATACTTCAGTGCAGTATAATGAAAAACACAGCAACAGTTATGTTCCTCAGTGTGAGCACAATTGTTCATCCAAATTTAGTTTGTGAACTATTAAAGAGAAAGAGAAAAGTGCAATGTTTAATGAAGAAGACAGGGAAGTTTGGAAAGACGTGGGAACTCAAAATAAGTATTATGAAAATCTGGTTGAACAATGACGGGAACAGAAGCAAAGCACACAAAATTGATTCTGGTTCACATGCCTACCTATGTTATATTGAAGCTTACTATGTCGTTTGAACTTGCCATTTGAACATGGCTTGCTGTATTTATTCATTTATTCATTGTTTGTTTGTACTAAGATACCATTAAATCTGCCACGGATGTCCTGCAGGTTCAAGCTATCAATTTAATTGCATAACTGGATAGAAGCATTCCTGGCAAACAGACAACAAATGGTCAAAATTGGGAGCGTCCTATCAAATTCTGTACCTGTCAATAGTGGTGTCCCCCAAGGCAGTGTTCTAGGACCAACTCTCTTCATACTCTACATAAATGACCTCTGTGATCATATTAAGAGCAACTGCGTTCTTTTCGCTGATGATGTAAAGCTGTTCAATACCACAGACAATACTGCTACCCTACAAAAAGATCTTGACTATGTATCAGAATGCTCAAACAAATGGCAACTTCAAATCTCAACAAATAAATGCTCTGTCTTACATATTGGCAAAAAAAATCAGCAAATAAAATACAAGCTGAATAGTCAAGACCTTGTTGATGATCCAAGCTCTGTAAAGGACCTTGGAGTACTCATCTCTAATGATCTAAGTGCTAGAGCCCACTGCAACTACATAGCCAAAAAGGCATTAAGAGCTGTTAACCTAATCCTACGTAGCTTTTTCTCTGGTAATATCACACTACTAACTAGAGCATACAAAACATTTGCTAGACCAATACTCGAATACAGCTCATCAGTCTGGAACCCACATTACATATCTGATATTAGCACAATTGAGAAAGTCCAGAAATATTTCACAAGAAGAGTTCTCCACTCCTCTACTCGTTGTAGAATACCTTATACCAGGGGTCCCCAACCACCGGGCCGCGGACCGGTACCGGGCCGTGGAGCACTCTTTACCGGGCCGCAAAGAAAAAAAAAAAAAAATGGCGGCTTTCTTCGCCTTCGGTGAATGCTGCTGGGATCGGGATCAAGGACACAAATGAAAGAAGGGGAGGGAGGAAGCAATCGAAGCCTGTCCTGCTCTCTGGCTCAGCCTCTCAGTCGCTTTCTCGCTCCTCCACCAGCCCAGGAAGAAACTGCTTCAAAGAAGCCGGGGGTGGCTTTTCCTGTCGCCGCAGCTTCCAGCGCCCGCTTTCACCCCACCTCACCGCTCGCCCGCTGCGGTTCAATCCACAGTGCTCCGTCTGCCTGCCTGCCTGTCTGGTTGTTTAGGAGCAGCTTCGGCTGAGAATAATAACTATTCGCCCTTTTTATCAGCCGAAGCTGCTCCGAAACGAAGAAGGCAGGCAGGCAGGCAGGTAGAACGGAGCACTGTGGATTGAACTGCGAGCGGGCGGGCGGGCGGGTGGGGGTGAAACGGGCGCCGGGAAGCTGTGGCGACAGGAAAGCCCCCCCGCCCGGCTTCTTGGGCTGCTGGAGGAGACAGAGTGACTGAGAGAGGAACTAGACACCTGAGGGAGGGAGGAGGAGACACCTGAGGGATGGGGCTGAGGGAGGCAGGGCGAGGCGTCTTGGAGTCTGGCAGATTTACCGAAGTAACAACATCAGATGTTACCTAGTCAGGTAATGAAACCTGCAAGCAATACCAACTGGATTCTGTCCTTGAAAAATGTGCTTGAAACCGGTCCCTGGTACAAAAAGGTTGGGGACCACTGCCTTATACCACCAGACTTGAAATTCTAGAACTAGAAAACCTTGAATTACGCCAGCTCGGTCTGATTTAATCATGGTATATAAAATCATACATTACAATGTCCTACCTGTCAATGAATACTTCAGCTTCAGATAACAACACAAGATCACACAATAGATACAAACTCAAAGTTAACCACACCAAACTTGATTGCAGGAAATACGACTTCAGCAATAGAGTGGTCAATGTCTGGAATACTCTACCCGACTCTGTAGTTTCTTCCCCAAACCCCAAAAACTTTAACCTTAGACTGTCTACTATTGACCTCACCCCTTTCCTAAGAGGTCTGTAGGGGGCGTGCATAAGCGCACCAACGTGCCTACCGTCCCTGTCCTATTGTTTCTCTTATTCTTCTTTTATTTTTCTTATATGTACCCATTTCATGTATTCACAACTATGTATACACTTATACTTTTTATCTTGTAAACAATTGGCAAATCAAATAAATAAATAAATAAATAAAATAAATTCAGTTTCTCTATTGAAGTTATTGGTATCTTATTTAAATTTAAATATATCATTTCATAGATGCTTACTTATCTCTTTATTTAAACCAGTTTGGTCTAGTGGTTAAGGCACCAAGCTAGAGACCAAGACACTGTGAGTTCTAGAACCCTCTTAGGTATGAAAGCTGCTGGTTGGGTGACTTTGGATCAAATACTGTCTCTAAATAATTGATGTAGGCTCAGATGACAAGCCAGTCAGTCAATTCCTATCACAACCAATGGATCAACATTTGGTTTCCCCACCGACCCCGCCCTCCCCCTCCAAAAGGCAGAGCCTGCACTTATGGGAGAACACTGGGAAGGAAAAAAAAACCCAACTTCAATAGAACAGTTCTGGTACAACATCATAATAACAACATCAATGTCATAAGCAATGGCAGAACTCCTTTCTAAATCTCCCAGGAAGAAGCTCCATTTCTACAATTTTCCAGAATTCTATTAAGGAAAGAACAAGCCTGTTTTATGAGGAAAAGACATTTCATTTATTTTATTTATTTATTTTTGTCAATTGCTTACAAGATAATAGGTATAAGTAAAAACATAGTTATGAATACATGAATACATATAAGAAAAATAAAAATATATATATAAAAGAAACAATAGGACAGGGACAGTAGGCACGTTGGTACGCTTATGCATGCCCCCTACAGACCTCTTAGGTAAGGGGTGAGGTCAATAGTAGACAGTCTAAGGTTAAAAGTTTTGGGGTTTAGGGAAGAAACCACAGAGTCAGGTAGAGTATTCCAGACATTGACCACTCTGTTGCTGAAGTCGTATTTCCTGCAATCAAGTTTGGTGTGGTTAACCTTGAGTTTGTATCTATTGTGTGCTCTTGTGTTGTTATGGTTGAAGCTGAAGTATTCATTGACAGGTAGGACATTGCAATGTATGATTTTATATACTATACCAGTGGTTCCCAAACTTTTTAGGTCCACTGCCCCCTTGGTGCTACAAACTCATCCTCGGTGCCCCCCACCCAGGGGTGGGATTCAAATTTCTGTGGGTGTGGCCTAATTTGAGGGTGTGGTTTGGTGGTCACATGACTGGGTGGGCGTGGCTTGCTGGTCATGTGATTGGGTGGGCGTGGCCAGGTGACTGGCAAACCAAATACAAGTGGTCCTCATTTAATGACCGGTTGTTTAGCAAGTGTTCTAATTTATGACTGGCCTCCCCAGAGCTACTTGACCAGTTTTTGGAGTTTTGACAGCTTTAGATCAGGGGTCTAAATCCCACCCCTGCTTGTGTGTGTGAGAGAGAAGGAGAGAGAGAGGTTGGATCAGATCTCTCTGTCTCTCTCTCACCAACGCCAGAAAGCCACCGTCAGTCAAAATTCATATTAGTGGTCTCCGGGATTTAAAATTATGAGTTTGGTGGTCCCTGAGGTCCAAACGTTTGGTGACCCCTGATCCAAAGGGATGAGCCTGAGAGAGGGAAAGAGAGAGAGAAAAGAAAGAGAGGAAGAGAGGTAGAAAATAAAGAGAAAAGGGAAAGAAAGAAAAAGGGACAAAGAAAGAGGGGGGATGGAAGGGACAGAAAGAAAAATAAATAAAGGAGGAGGGAGGAGAAAGATAATGAGATATCTATTCTAGTCCAATCACCTGCTCCAGCAGGTGTGTGTGTGTATTCTCCTTGTAATTTACCAGTGCATTTTGGTTTTGCCTTCTTCAGAATTGGCACTGTAATACATTGGGGAAAAGTAATTTTTAGGGTGGAGATCTGGTCCAATGGATCCTGTTTAAAGCCTCAACAAAATGTAAGAGCTTCCTGATCGTCCTGACCATGTTTCGTCCACAAAACCTTTAATAGAAGCCAAAGAGGTTTCAATGTGCTGGCAAAGATGTTTCAGTGTGGAAAAGGGCCTCAGTCTAAACTAGGCCTCATTCAATCTGATGCATCAGGTCTCTCTCTTTCTCTCCCTCCCTCCTTCCCTCCCTCCCTCCCTGCTTCCCTCCCTCTCTCTCAGACTGGCTTTGCTCTACTTTCCCGATGTGCCTGCGGGGCCGGCACTTTGAACATAGATGGATGGATGGATGGATAGAGAGAGAGAGAGAGAGACAGGCAGGCAGGCAGGCAGGCAGGTAGGCAGGAAGGCAGGCAGTCAAACAGACAGAACTTTTGGATGGATGGATGGATGGATGGATGGATGGATGGATGGATGGATGGATGGATGGACAGACAGAATGCAACAGTGGCGGCACTTTGGGAAAGCGGTGGCAGCGGCTTTTCCCAATGTGCTGCCGCATTTGAGGCACCGGTTCTGGAGCATTACTACAGTCAATGGGTGAACCTCCAGGACGGACACCTCGAATGCCCCCCTGCCGCCTCTTAGCATCCCCAAGGGGGCCAGCAAAGGGAGGCTAAGAGGTGGCAGGGGGGCTTTCGACACACCGGCTGGCCCTGCAGTTTCACCCGTTGACTAGCACTGCTCCAGAGCCGGCGCCTCCAATGCGGAAGCGGTGGCACGTTACATGCCACATGGCCGTGTTCAACGCGCTGCCCCCCTGCCACCTCTTAGCGCCCTTCTGCTGGCCCCCTTGGGGATGCTAAGAGGTGGCAGGGGGGTGTTCGAGGCGCCAGCCCTGCAGGTTCACCCATTGACTGTAGCACCGCTCCGGAGCCGGTGCCTCAATGGGTGAACCTGCAGGGCCGGCTGGCATCTCGAACACCCCCCTGCCGCCTCATAGCACCCCTCTGCCGCCCTCTTGGGGACACTAAGAGGTGGCAGGGAGATGGTGCATTGAACGCTGCCACGGCGGCACATAACGTGCCACCGCTTTTACATTGGAGGCGCTGGCTCTGGAGTGGTGCTACAGTCAATGAGTGAACCTGCAGGGCTGGCGCCTCGAACACCCCCTGCTGCCTCTTAGCGCCCCCTGCCAGCCCCCTTGCCTCTTAGCGCCCCTAAGGCATCCCACTGCCCCCCAGGGGCGGTACCACCCACTTTGGGAACTATACTTAGATCGGACTGAAGGTGGCGTAGTTCTAGGTTTTCTAGTTCTAGAATTTTGAGTCTGGTGCATAAGGTATTCTGCAACGAGTAGAGGAGTGGAGAACTCTTGTGAAATATTTCTGGACTTTCTCAACTGTGTTAATATCAGATACGTAATGTGGGTTCCAGACTGATGAGCTGTATTCAAGTATTGGTCTAGCAAATGTTTTGTATGCTCTGGTTATTAGTGTAATATTACCAGAGAAAAAGCTACATAAGATTAGGTTAACAACTCTTAACGCCTTTTTGGCTATGTAGTTACAGTGGGCTCCAGTACTTAGGTCATTAGAAATGAGTACTCCAAGATCCTTGACAGAGTTTGGATCATCAACAAGGTTTTGACTATTCAGCCTGTATTTTATTTTCTGATTTTTTTTGCCAATATGTAGGACAGAGCATTTATTTGTTGAGATTTGAAGTTGCCATTTGTTTGACCATTCTGATACATAGTTGAGGTCTTTTTGAAGGGTAGAAGTATTGTCTGTGGTGTTGAATAGCTTTACATCATCAGCGAAGAGAACGCAGTTGCTCTTGATATGATTGATATGATTAGACCAGAATCACATCAAAAAACAAAACCCATTGATTCTGGCTTTGGGTCTCCAGCCATCCCAAAAGGGAAGAGGAACCAAAAGTCTCTCCTGGGATGTTTATATGAGATAGTCTAATTGTTGTATCTGGAGAATATAATCCTGCAAGTACTCCATATGTCAAGCCACTTCAGGACTTGTTTGTAAACATCAGCCCTTTGAATTACACCCAGAAGCGAAAATCAGTGTATTGCCTGAAGCATGAGTATAATATGCTTGTGGTGCTGGGTTAGTACCAGACCATTGCATTTTGCACCAGCTAAAACTTCCCAGGAGCTTTTAAAGGGTGTGATTTGAAAGAGATAACATATCCCCAATATTTTGCTAACTAGCTGTGATGGCATGAGTCACCACTTCAAGACCTTTCTATTCCAGGTAAGACCATAACTTGTCTAGAGCCAAAGTTGGACAAAGGTCCCACCCACTCCATCCTCCGGTCACCGTCTTCATTTGCCATAAAGGAAAAGCCACGAATCTGCCAAAGTTGCAGATCTGGTCCTTCAAAGTAGTTTATCTTATCAGTAGACGTAATTGGAAGTGTTAGAAATTGGTCAGATACAAACAGCATCCCTGCTTTGCAGGGATTTAGCCTCAAACCATTTTATCCCTTTCAACCTTAGCAGCATCCAGATCCTGAGTCAAGGCAAGAGCATTTCCTCATGGGCCAGGAAAAATATAAAACGGTATCTTTTTATATGCCCTGATAATAATATATCCCAACCAATCAATTGTCTGTCCTGGAATCTTCATATATCTGTTAAGAAGCAAGAAGGAAAAGGCTAAACTCTGTGGCATCCCACAAGGAAGCAATTGTCTGGTCAACCTCTTCTGGTCTAACAAAGCAGAAGAACCAATGTAAAAAAAGGGGGGGTGGTCCATCAAATCCTCAATGGTGGTCAGCTGCCTAGATTCACCTCTTGGTGAGCTGGGCAGAAAACAAGTCCAATAAACAAACTCCTGCAGGCAGTCCAGAAAGACACCATAGTTAATGGAATCAAATGCAAATGGGCTTAAAAAGAACAGGAATGGTGCTTGTATGGCAGTGGAATAGATATAAAATTAAAAGCATACTTGATCTGATCATTTACAATTCAAAGACTGAGAGAATTAAAGAAGCTTATGAAGATGTTCTAAATATGTTCTGAATAGATTCTGATAGATTCTGTGGATGCTAGAAAAAAAAACAGTAAAAAAGTTAAAGAAATTAAGTTTAAAGGGTAAGAAAGATGACCTTGACATAGATATATACAGCAGGGCTGTCAAACATGCAGCCTGCCGGGCTGGATGCATCACGCGCTGGCCACACCCACGCCAGATTTAGCGAAGGGGAAAAAGTCACGATATGCCACGTGACTCTGCCATGATGCCACAAGTTTGACACCCCTGATATACACAAACCCTAGGTAAACGGGGCTGAAATATTTTTTAAGTCCAGGGCAACAAGTTAATCATTAGAAGCAACTCAAGCAGAAACCTCCCTAATACATTTAAGTATAAGAAGGAGGAAGAGGTGTAGCAAAATCAGAGTTGCAAGATTCTATTTTATAGCCAATCTCAATAAAAGTAGTTTTAGCCTTCCTGTGAAGTTGATTTCCTGGTCTGGTTTACCTGGTGAGGCTGACCAAGTAAAATGACTAGAGAAAAAGTAAGTGCCAGTCCTTTCCCAATATAATGAACAGAAAAAGAATGTGGAAGAAAGAGAATGTGGAAACTTCTTGGGAATTGCAAAAAGAATTATATTAGTGTGTCAAAGAATTGTGTGGTGCTAGAAATGGAACATTAGAGAAAAGAGGTTCATTAGGTGAAATTGGCTGTGGATGAGAAACCAAAACTGTAGAAGAGAATAATTTCTGAAACAAATTATGAGAGAAATAGATTGCATAATGCATATAGAAAGGAAAATATTTGCAAACAATAGAGGAAAAAATATTAAGATCCAAAGAGGTGGAAAAAACGCAGAACAATTTTGATAGAAGAAGAAAAAACTTTTGAAAATGGATGAACAGAATTGATTTCAGAAACTATTGAAGTTAAAAATAATAATCATAAAATTATTTGGGATGAAGCTGCAATGAATGAATGCCGGAAGGAGCACTATAGAGATTTGTATAGGAATTGATATGGTATAGCAAAAAGTGTAATTGAAACTAAGACTATTAATGGTAGCATCCAAGAAAAACCTATGATAGAAAAGTAATAAATGCCCTGAGAATATTGAAAATGGTAATTCTGCAGGTGTGGATGACATAACTAAAGAAACTTTAAAATGTAAGTAGACTTTACCTACAGAATGGTTGTGCAGTTTGATTAATGTATTATGGAGGATACAAACATGCCTATTATTGGGAACATGCAGTTGCGATTCTCTTGCACCAAAGGAATAGCAACCAAGGGGAATGTGAATGGTTTAGTTTATTAAATGTACCCGGAAAGATGTTTGGAAGAATTCTGATTGAAAGGGTACAAGATGTGACAATGAACAAAATCTGGGAGGTGCTATTTGGCTTTATGCCAGGCAGGGAGTGCCCTGAACCAATGTTTGCTTTTCAGCAAGGCACTGGGAAATGCGTGAACATGGGAAAGTTAATTGTATGCAGTATTTGTTGGTTTAGAAAAAGCTTATGATAAAACGAACAGGTCTGAAGTATGGAATGTTTTGTGTGACTATGTAGTTGAACGGTTGATCTAAATGTAGTCAGGATGGTATATTTCAGTCTTATTGTTGGCTAAGAATATCCCAGGGCAGTAACTCTATTGAATTCTACTGTATAGTGCAATATTAATGCAATATCAAGGGTTTTCAATTCAATGTATAGAATGTGAAGGATGTGTGTTTTGTGTTTATTTTCATAGTCATAATGTACACTGGAGATGATATTTAATTTCATTGTATGAGGTGTGATGAAAATAAAGTAAACTAAGCTAAACTAAAAACTAAACTTCCCACAGATAGATTTTAGGATGCAACAAGTACAAATAATATGTGAATGGCAGAGTAGTTGCAAGTAATAGATAAATGAAGGAAAACTACAGCAGAATATGTAAATGTGGGAAATGTTTACTAAAGAGGGGGAAATAGTTGGAGACAGTTGCAAATATTTTTTTTAATTTTAATTTTAATTTTGTAATTTATAAAGTATGTTATGCTTTTATTTACATTCTTAGTTCATATCTTTATGGGGTGTGCTATTTTCTTACACCTTTCTTGCATTCTGCATAATGTTGCTTACATCAAAGAGATACATTTGCAGGTATGTATGCATAATGGCTTGCTACAGCTAGGAAGTAACAAATGGAATGGAACATAAGAGGAGGTAAGAAAGTAGAAGAGATAGTAGTTTGTGATACTCACACTGTACCATGAGTATCATAAACTACTGTCTCTTCTATTTTCTTACCTCCTCTTTAATATCTTGTTTGAACTGACCAGGTATCTTTAATTGATACTGCAAACCCTTCCATATTTTCCCAGGGTGGCTTTCAATCATTTCAATGATCATTCAATTTAAAACTTTTTGCAATCCTGCCTAAAGTTATAAACTGGGGAAGATTGGCTTGCAAAAATAAGCAGGGATGTGACCATGCTGAGAAGAGTGATTTCATCGTTTAGATGATCTTTCCCCTGGGATAAACAATTTTGTAGGATAACATGCAACAGTAACAACAATAAATTGTCAGTTATGTAATCTATTTAGAGAAAGTGTGTATCATTAAAAATTGAGCAACATGACAGGAAAAAAATACAATAAAAGTCAGCTTGTATTTATTCTTGGCAGGAGGCTTTTTTGGACACAAATTCATTCTGCAACTTTTTTTTTTTTTACTTCTGGGCTGCAATATTTATACTTCTAAAAAAACGTGTCCTCACAATTCTGTCTTAAAAACAGATTATATGGAACGCCACTGGTACTAATGCAGATCAGAATGCACAGGTCATTTTTCATACACAGAGTTTCTGCATCCTCCAATAGCCAAACTCGATTTTGGGAACTACTCTATAAGCAAGTTAAACATTAATCTATATAATTTTGTAAGAGATTACTCTGAAGTATTTTAACCCAAAGAATCTTGACTTTTGTTTTTGTA
Source organism: Notechis scutatus (assembly GCF_049901735.1). NCBI lineage: Eukaryota > Metazoa > Chordata > Lepidosauria > Squamata > Elapidae > Notechis > Notechis scutatus. The sequence goes on from NC_142011.1 coordinate 87,353,121, forward strand.
CAGAAAAACTTTCAGTAAAGTGCAGTTGACAGAAACCAGTTTGGAAGGGTAACTAAGCAAAGAATAAAAATTCCTTGAATTTTTAAACTAAATGCCTCCTGCATGGAATCAAACAACCATCCTCCTCTAAAGCAGGGGTCTTCAACCTTGGCAATTTTAAGACTTGGGGACTTCAACTTGCTGGTTGAGGAACTCTGGGAGTTGAAGTCTACAAGTCTTAAAGTTGCCAAGGTTGGAGACCCTTGCTCTAAACCAGTGGTCGCCAACCAGTGGGCCAGGGGCCACTGGTGGTCCGTGAGAAAATTTTGGTGGTCCACAGAGAAATCCCCAAAGCAATTAATCCAGGCTGTGCGGGAACACAAGGCTGCGATGCCCACATGGCCTGCAGGAACACAAGGCTTGTGTCGCTTGCATTGTGAACAACACGAGGTAGTGAGGGGAGGGGGGAATGGGCACAGGGGGGGAACTTGCCCCACTCACCCCATGCGCCTGGCCTGGCCCCCAGGCTGCTTCTTTCCGCTTCTGTCTTCTGCTTTTGTCTGCAAAAGTCTTTCTTTCTCTCCCCCAAACTCCACCAGTCTTTGGGACCCTGCAAGGCCTCCTGCTCCAAGAGGCTGCATCAGCAAAGACTCATTTCTGGCAGAGTTTGGTGGATAGAAAGAAAGACTGCTGCTTTCCTTGCATGAAGCCAAAAGTCTCTCTCTTCCCCACCCCCCGAGAATGGGGCTGGAGACAGTATCCTGCAATCCCAAATAAATACGATCGATCGGTAGGAAAATGAGGTGGGGAATTTTCCTGCAGACTTTTTGGGGGATTTTCCCAGGGTCTCTGGTCCATGGGATTTAAAACTATGAGTTGGGTGGTCCCTGAGGTCCAAAAGGTTGGCGATCGCTGCTCTAAATAACAACAGGAAAGACATACTAAGCTAAAGGACAGGATTTAAATCAAAAGCTGTCAGTTTCAAGCACTGAATGTACTTTCAGTCAAAATTATGATGTCTAGACATGAAGAGGTGGTAGATTCCAAACTCTCCTTCAAATCACACCCTGGTAGTTACGATAGTGGCAGTGAGCATTTAAGTTAAAATTTAACTTAATAACGAGACTACACTGTTTCCCAATGTTTTATTTTTCCTTAAACTGCACCTTATTTCTGACAATTGAGAAATGTCTTATTTCTGAGAACTTTACAGCTACTGAAATTAAACAATTATATTTATAGTTCCAAAAAACCTATTGTGTTCTTTACTTTCAAGATATGTCACCTTAACAATTTTTAAAAGAAAAACCTGGCACATCAGGACATTGCGGAGTGTATATGTGAAAGAGACCTGCTGCCTACGATTTGCAAATCTTTGATTCTGCTATTTAGCTATTTGGATATTTCTATATTTGAACAGTAAGTTGAATCCAATATTTTAAGAGTTGCATTCTAGATCCTCCAATGTATTTCCAAAACCTCTGTACTATTAAAGTCATGAGTAATGTACATTTGCTGCCCAGAATTACTTTTGATGGGGAGATAGGTGATATATGAATATAATAAATAAATAAATAAATTTGAGTATGATGTCATTTGTCCAATTTATACTGGATACAGGGTTCCCATCTTAATATTTGGCTTACTGGCTTCAGTAAATATTTTTGACAAGTTTCCTTGGTAGTCCCAGATGGGAAAGGAAATCTTTCATATTTCTTAGGGAAGCTTTTGCTTGAATCTTGAAAAATAAGATAAAAATTAGGTAGTAGAAGTTGAATACAGACCACTAAAATAATAATTTGTGTATAATCCATACTCTTTTAGGGAAAGTAATTAAGAAAATATAAGGTGTTTTTTCTTACTCCAGCTAAAGGCCTGTCCTCTAGATTTGGAAGAGAAATATAGCAAGATACCAAACTGAAACAAATCTAAGTGAAATTCAGAAAATAGAGAAAATTGTGCATGTGCTACTGTCATTTCCACTTTTTATTGGTTACCTCTCTAATATGCTCTTCTAACCAAATGTTGCAATAAAACAGAGAAGGATTACACAATTCATCTGTTCTACAAACAATTCCCATTTATATTACATTTACTGACTTCTACATGTGTTAACATGTTAAACATGTTTTGTTTTATTTTTTTTACTGCTGCCATTTTGATTCCCTGTGGATGATAAGATATGGATTGTCCTAATCTGTGCTGAAGATTAGGTAGTCATTTCATGTTAAATAAATTGGTCTTATATAGGAACCGTAAGTAAAGAATATGAATATATATTATACTGGGTATTTAATATATTTATTACAACATAGTATATTAGTATACATATTAATGTTTACATGCATATGTTGTGCAATATATAGAGAATATATGCATACACAGATGTTCAGGTACAAACCAAGTAAAATACAATCCAAAATGGTGAAATGCTATCATATTTTTCATGGCTAAAACAGAAGTGAGTTAAAAGATTATACTTCTTAATAATTAACAGTAAACGAATATAAATAAATAATTAATAATTTCATTAAAAGATTTATATTTTCTACTTTGACGCATTCACCTTTTATTCCCATTCAAAATTTTATTATGATTGTCTCTCTGTATGCTCCCATGCATATTTGATCTTGAATGGAACATCCTTAGACTTGGTGATAAAAATTGCTTGGTGGAATAGTAACAATCTTTTAGTAAGAATAAAAATAGCTAATAATCAGGCTGTGTGTGTCAATAGCAATGCAGACTTGTTTAGTAAGTTTTTAGATATTTCATTTTCATTTTGGTAAAAGCATAAGAGTATTTTCTCATAATCCCAGAAAAGTTTACCAATATCCAAGAACCCACAATTTGGGGTGGATTATTTCCTTTAAAGAGTAATACTTCCTCTGCTGCTCCTTGGTAGCTCACTGAATATCTACTAATTTGGGGCAGTCCTTCTTCCAGTGTCACACTGATGTATTCCACTATGAATGTCCCCTTGACTTTCTTATCAGAATGCTGGAATGGGCTGTTACTTCATTCTCCAATGGACCATATTGAGTCTGATCCCTTATCTATGGCCTGCCCACAATGAGTTATTTCTAGGAGTATAGGTTTAATGTTACTGGAATATGCAAGCAATTAAAGGATCACTATTGATAGTTGCAATGCATTTAAATAATAATTTTGAATACCGGAACAATAACATGTACAACAAGACTCAAAATGTTATAAAATGCACATTACGGTAGTTGGTATCTGTCATCGTTCATTTATTTAATTTGTAGGATGACAAGACACATGTTAACTAAACAACATTAAGAATGTTGATTTACCTAAGAAAAGTAAGTAGCAATGTAGCAAGTATATAGCTTAGTTAATTATAATTATCCTATTATGATTCTCTGCCGATTTAACAAGGTAATTCTATTCTATTCTTTACAAGGTAAATCAGTAACCACTACCTACCTGAACACCTTCTGGTTGTCAGGGGAGCAATGACAATTACAGCTGGCCAGCACAACTGATTTGATATTTGGCAACTGTAGTCCAATATTTCTGGAGAGCATCAGATTATGGAAATCTGGGCATGTATCTATAGTTATAAGGATGTAATTAAACTAAGGTGCAAGTTGTCTGCATCGAAGATAATGCAATTATAAACTGCTTCCTCTTTGCAGATGATGTAAAACTATTCAATACCACCAACAATGCTACTGTCCTTCAAAGTGACCTTGATTATGTTTCTGAATGGTCAACAAATTGGCTACTCCAAATCTCGACCATCAAATGCTTTGTCCTACACATTGGTAAAAAAGATCAGTACACCAAATAGAAGCTAGGCGGATATGACCTCGTTGACGACCCTCAGTCTGTCAAGGACCTTGGAGTACTCGTATCAAATGACCTAAGTGCCAGAGCTCACTGTAACAGCATTGCCAAAAAGGCATTAAGAGTTGTAAATCTAATTTTAAGAAGCTTCTCCTCTGCTAATATTGAATTGCTAACTAAGGCATACAAAACCTTTGCCAGACCAATACTCGAATACAGTTCATCTGTCTGGAATCCTCACTGTATATCGGACATTAATACAATTGAGCGAGTCCAGAAGTATTTCACAAGAAGAGTACTACTCTACTCGCAACAGAATACCCTATATCACCAGGCTTGAAATATTGGGCTTGGGCAACTTTAAACTACGTTGCCTACAGTTAGACTTAAGCATAGTACACAAAATTATCTGCTACAATGTCCTACCAGTCAATGACTGCTTCAACTTCAACTGCAACAATACAAGAGCACACAACAGATACAAACTCAGTATAAACCTCTCCAAACTTGATTGCAGAAAGTACGACTTCAGCAACAGAGTGGTCAATGCCTGGAATGCACTACCTGACTCTGTTATTACATCCTCTAACCCTCACTCCTTTAACCTCAAACTATCCACTATTGACCTCACCCCATTCCTAAGAGGTCTGTAAAGGGTGTGCATAAGTGCACAATTGTGTCTATTATCCCTGTCCTATTGTCCCCATTTATTTATACCTATTTCCTGTATTCTACTCATGTTTATACTTATACCTATTATCTTGTAAGCGATCAACAAATCAAATAAATAAATAAATAAATTAGAAGAAACCAATACAGTTTTTGAAAGAAAGAACACATTGTAGAAAAATCAGTTTTGTAGATCTTTATGTAATGAATGATGGCAGGAAACATGATTTGCTGCATGTAATTCCATTGCTAAAAGTACTGCAGTAATACTTCATTCTCAACCAGATTTTGTTCCTACCAGTTCCAAAAGACAAAGCAGAGTTTAGAGTTCTACAGTTCCTAAGACAGTCACTTTGTTGACACAAAACCCATGAACTGGGTTTTTCTCTTGCGGTTTCTTTAGAAATTAAACACACAAGGAAGCCATGCCCTGTTTTAAAGATAAATTACAATACATGTCATTGCACACAGGAATCATAATATCCCACCCTCCCACAATCTGATTACTATCAGAGATGTTGGGCTATAATTCCATTGATTGTCTTCTAATATTGTATTGTATGAGAGATGAGCGCTATAATCCAATATCCTGTGTTTCCCCGAAAATAAGACCTACCCCAAAAACAAGCCCTAGCCCAATTTTCATGTATGAGCCCTACCCCCCCCAAAAAAGCTCTCGTTAAGCCACCACCCACCATCTGGTTGTAAAAGGTGGGGTGAGGCACAGGTGCAATGGCACAACGCACAAGCAGAGGCACTGGTGTGATGACCCTCGGCCACAGAAGAAGTCAGGCAGTGGCATAACAGGTGTTGGGGCATGGGAGGCATGGCTGTGGTGGTCCTAAGGTAAATGGGTAAGTCTTCCCCTGAAAAATTGGTGCTTATTTTGGGGTTGAAAATAAGACCGGGTCTTATTTTTGGGAAAATACTGTATATAAGTAAGGGTTAGGTGGGAACATGGGCGTAATATAATCAGTTATTCTCTGTATTCATAATAATATTTAACAAAACCTGTATCTATGTGACTTTTTTGTACTTAGAAATGGAAGAAACTACTATGTTTACAACTTAAACCTCCTGAAAGAAATGATACAAAGGAAAAGAAATGACAGCACTGTTTCATTATAAAGAGCTACATCTGCTTTCAAGAGAAGTGGAGCTTAGTATCTGCCAGCATGAAAAATGCAATCTCATTTCTGTCAAATAAATCTATTGTGCTTTAAGAAAATCATCATGAATCTGGGGAAAGTCATTACATACAAATATCTACTAGATGGAAAAGGAGAACTAAAATCCAAACATGAACTGAAAGAAGAAGGGATACAAATCGAATGGTGGGCATAACTACAAATCCAATCAAGATATAAGAAGGACAAGAAAGAATGGGACATATAGAGAGAATTGATGGCATTGGATAAGATACTATTAGGAATGGAGGAGAAAACAATCAAGAGAGTATACAACTATCTACTAGAATATAAAATGGAGGAGGAGCAAGTCAAAGAAGTAATGATAAAATGGGCTCAAAATTTTGGTTATAATATTGAGTTACACACAATTGGCAAAAGTTATGGGAAAGAAATAGAAAATTAACATTGGCAACTTCGTATAAAGAGAACCAATATAAAATGCTTTACAGATGGCATCTTCCTCCAACTAGATTGGCCAAAATTAGTAAAAGTATATCACCACATTGTTGGAAATGTAACATAAAGATAGGGACCTATTATCATATGTGGTGGAAATGTATAAAAGCAAAAAAATACTGGTGGAAAATAAAGGATAGAAGAGATCGTTAAACAGAAAATAGAGTTCAGACCAGAAACGTTCTTACTGGGAATTATTAATGAGAAATACAGTAAAGGAATAATATATTTAATGATACATATAATAACAGATGCGAGATTGGTGTATATCCAAAACTGAAAGAATGAAAATACCCCTACAGAAAGTGAAATAATAAAGAAAATATTAGTCTGTGCAGAGATGGACAGACTAACTTTAGAAATCAAAGATAAGGGTGAGACAGAGTATTATGAAGTCTGGAGTAAAATGCATCAATGGCTAGAGTCAAGGAAAACGAAAGAAAGGGTTAACACTTTATAGGAATGAAAGCTAAAGTTTTGTAAACTAAAGAGAATGTAATGTAATGGACAAATATGAGATGATAAGAATGCATGAGTATAAAAATGGTTGTAAATATGTATATAATTGTATATAAATGGATATAAATGTAAATAGAAATAATATGTAGCTAGCACTATACTAACAATATAAGGAAAAAGGGAAATTAGCTGTTATATGTATTTCTATACTATAGCTTGTATGGCCAAACCTTTCCCTTTTCACTTTCCTTCGCTGCTTCCGACTCTTCTTTGGGAGCAATGTTATTTTTTGTAAGTTTAAATTCCGGGGTACCTTGGTTGTTGCTTTTACAATTTAACCCGGTCAGCCAAAACTTTCACTTCTTATCTTCCTCCTGCACGTTCTTTTCCGGTCGAGTTCTTCTTTGTGGTGGCCATTTCTGACCACCGCTACAACCGCCTTCGGGAAAGGGAGTAATGGCCAGCTGGGGAGGAGACATGCGGCTCTCCTCAACCCTGCAGGCAGTCTCCCCCTTCTTCACCACCTCTACAGGGTGGCTTAGCTCCGAAACCAGCCGGCTTGGGGCGCTCTAGCGGCGAGCATGGATCGAAGCCTCACAGAGACGATGCTTCGGTCTGTCGCCAAAGAAGCTCAAACCGGAAGTCCTACCCTTATTACATTCTTGACAGTATGCCTAGACTTCCTGTCTCTGGAGCTTCTGGAGCCTGACTTTCTTAAAGGGGAAGGGTTGTTTTAAGATTTTTATACTGCTGTTGGGAGGAAATACTTCCCTGGACAATCAGCACTTTGAAGAAATAATTGAATAATGAAGTAAAGCTTTTGGTGACAGGGAACCAGGGTGAGTGACATTCAGCAAGGCTTCTTGGCTAGCTAGAAAGATTGACATTCAAACGTGAGTTTACATATCCTGAGTTTTGGTCTAAAACTGGTTTTTGGTGAAGGTTAATTCTGTGATTGGTGAAGTTTAATTCTGTGTTTATTGATGGGATAATTTTCCCTATTCAGCTTCAATAAGCAACAGCTACTGTTGTGATTTAATTATTTGTATTGTGTTTGAATTTTTTCCTGCCTCGTGGTTTCTTTTTCTATCTGGGAAGGGGGTCTTCCTTCACTGCTTTAGTACTATCTGGCACGGTTCTTTTGGGGTATACTTCCAAGAGCAGGATGCAAGCTTGGCACTGATTTTTTTTACTGCCTTTCTGGGGGGCATGTGACCTTTCCTTAAATCTGGATGATTTCCTTAGGATTTCTTTTGAGGTGAGTGAGACCAGCTGGTATCTTTAAGTGGTACAAATGGATCTAAGAATTGCTTTTCCTGGGTGTGCTTTTTCTGGAGAGCTTAAATAATCTCTCTGCTAAAGGGTTTCACTTTATGAGCAAGAGTTGGCTGCTTGATAGTTATCACTGCATTTTAACTATTTCATTCCTCAAGATGCTCTGGTACCCTGCCTGATTTGTAACTCTGGCTTGCAGGTATTTTTAATTTAATAATTGGTATTTAGGGCAGCTTTTTGCAAGCAAAAAAGCTTTTTCTATTTTCGTACAGGTAATCCTTGACTTACAACAGTTCATTTAGTGTCCATTCAAAGTTACAATGGCACTAAAAAGTGACTTATGACCATTTTTCACGCTTATGACCGTTGCAGCATCCCCACTGCCATGAGAGGCCAGGCGAGGAGAAGCGCCCCTTGACATGAGTGATGTTGAGTTGGCTATGCTCACCCAGTCACATGACCACCAAGATACACCCACCAACTAAGCCACGCCCACATAACCGGTTGTTAAAAAAATCCCACCCCTGCTCTAGAACAATCTGCACTACTATGTTCTTCATCCTTTGTAGCTTCCAAATGCTTTTTCAGGATAGCTTCATTAGAGCATGTGGAAGTAATCCAACCAAGGGATAGCCAGGGCATGAGTGACAATGTGCAGGGCCTCATTTAGCTTCCCTATGCTTTATTATTTTCTGGAAGCTTTCAAGTAATTCCCATACAACTCTGCTTTATGACATTCAACAAACAAGAAAACATAGAAGCCATTGTTCCAAGCAAAAACTAAATTATTTGTGTCAAATTGTTTTTACCAATGGAATTATAAAATCAATTTAAATATTAAAGTTAAATATTAACTCAGAGAAATAAAGGAGGTGAAAGCCTAACACTAATCATTTCTGTTCTCTTCAGCTAAAGAAGTAAAATTGTGTAATATTCCTGTGAGAATTCTTGCATACAAACTCTGCCCTTTAACTTACAGTTCTGCTTCAGCTGTATTTCCATTACTTGAGGTTTGGCTTGTAGTATAACTGACAAGTTCCTGCTTGCTGAACTATAAGGAAACTTACCAATATTTGCAATAATTCAAAAGACCCTATTCTAATTTGAAATATATCCTAACTCATTAAGCTATTTAATAGTAACTAAAAGTTTACTCCATAAATCGTATTTTTGATAAAGTATATAGTGCTGCATTAGAATCTGTTTTTCTTATGCAATGTATTTATTCAGTCAGCCAGCATTTTGAGTCTGGTGAAACCAGTACATAGTTGAATCTCTCTTTCTCTCTAACTTGTAGCAAAGATAAAGTTAAAAAAAAAATGTATGGAATTTTTACAACAGAATAGCAACTATGCATTTATTAGATTGAATAGAAAGTTTGTCCCTCCCATTTTGCAATAGCTAAAAACAGAGCCCCTAAAGTGCACCCAACTTTCCAGACAACCCCAAAAGTCCAGGGCACGTCAGGCAAGGTACAAAGGTTGTAAGAACAGATAGGCTGGATCTTTCTTATACTGTGGAAATGTTCTATTAGCTATTGCAAAAGTTGAAAAGCTGCTTGTGGATTTGCAAAATAAGAAATTGGAATCTAAGTTATAGTGCATTGAAACCATTCACTAGCCAGACTGATGAAGCAAAGTAGGGGATACAGATATTGAGCTCATAGCGTCTTTTGGAGATCCAAATTAAAAATTCATGGAATGCACACATAGCATCTATTGGGAACCCCTTAAAGCAGGCAACCTTTTCCTGGGATCAAACATCAATAACTTTAAGGCATTCATAACAGGTGCCAGTCTGCTACAAATCACATTTTGATGTTTGAATCTGGATCTCTACACAGACTCATAAATAACACAATGAAGTTTGATCTAAATTCAATTACATTAATTGGAATTATGTTGAAATTATGTTGAAATAATACTTGATCAGGACATGACTGACATTACGTGCCAATAAAATTAATTTACATATTACTCTTTTAGTGGCTTACAAAGTACTGACTGTTAAAGGAATTTACACCAACTATGTGCTGAACTAGCAGATCAAGAACAAACATGAAGCACTTCAAAGGAGTTTCAAGCAGACAACCAGGGTTTTACTTTCCTCCTTTCTCCTCCCACATTTTCCAGAAACTGAAATGTAATTAGCTAATCTTTTCCCAAACTGGAGCTCATATACTCTTCATAATATTACTCCAATGTTTTTGTTCCTCACCCTTCCTATACTGTATATTAAGCGACCCCTTTCTTTGATCTGATGCTCTCCAGATATTGTGGAACAGAGATAATGATAACCGAACCCGAAGGGTATCTGGAGGATTTAAAATTAGGCAAGGCCATTTAATGTCAAGTGATGCTTTTTAGATCTTTTAAAACGTTAGATTGGGATTTTATATTTTAATGCACCTGTATTAAATTACGTAGGTAAGCAATAAATTAAGATTACATATTATGTAATCTTAATAAGAATTTTTTGCAGAACCTGAACATTTGCATATGACAACAGTTAAAAAATGCATACAATGCCTCAAAGAAACCTGATGGATTTCCAAGATAGTACTTTGAAAGATAATTATTGCCTTTAAGAACTTCTATAACTGAGTTCCTATGGTTTATTGGAAATAAGAAAATAAAACAATTGAAAGCCATATTTTAATGGAAAGACGAGTTTGCTTGCTTTTGCATAATCTCTGAAACCTACATTTCATTTTGAAGATGGCCACTCTCACCCCATCAGTGTCAGGAGGGAGAAAATAAAACATTACCTTAAATCAGTTTATCTAAATGCTTCAGCTTGCAAAGAACTGCCAGTGGTAAGTTGCTTTGTGCTGTCTCTCTTCTGCACGACCACATAGTGATAATAATCAGAGCCCTTACTTCTTTTCCCATCCATAATCATTACCACTGCAGAATAAGCATCAAGTTAACTGCTTTGAGCAGAAACCAAGTGTTTTCCAGGAATCCTCCTTCAAAAGCAAACATGGTATGTTTAGGAAAAAAGCTTGCTCAGGCTTCTAATACTCTCATGTATTTAGGAAAAAAGCTTGCTCAGGTTCTGGAACTCTCATATTGCTTTGCATTCAGCATACTTTTGTATCAAATGTGCCACCCACATTTTGAGGAACTTTTAGCCTTTTCACTATTGGTGTACACCAGTGTTTTCAAAACTTGGCAACTGTTAAGTTGTGTGGTCTTCAACTCTCAGAATTCCCCAAGTTTGAAAAACCCTGATGCATGTAATCTTTCTAAACCAGATTCCCCAAGCTGGTATCTTCAAAGTTTCTAGTCTGCATGAGAGGTGTGGATGGGGAATGACAAGAATTGCAGTCTGCCAATGAGGCATGAAGTTGGGGAAACTTGCTCTAAGCCAAAAGAAAACATGCTGTTGAGGCAACAACACGTGTAGTAGCTTTTATATCAAGAATGACCTCCACAGCCAAGATTGTGTTGAAAAGTCAAGGGGAAAAGTGAGTTATTGTAGTACTACTCACATAGATCAAAAATTAACATTGCATTTAACTTACTTGTCTTGTTTCTAATGTATCAATTAATTTCCGAGAACAGTATTTTTTCTTTTAACCCCTTTTAAACAAAGTCATTTTGGTGTAGTAGTTAAAGCACCAGGCTAGAAACTGGGAGATCATGAATTCTAATCCTTCTTTAGGCACAAAATCAGCTGAGTGACTTTGAGCCAATTACTTTCTCTCAGTCCTAGGAAGTAAGCAATGGCAAGCTACTTTCCAAGAAACCCTACCAAGAAAACTGCAGGGACCAGGCAACGCAGTGAGCAGGTGTTAACTGTGACCAAAAAAAAGTGTCTGATGTTAAGGCCACAGACACAGACAAAGTAATAGTGAATAGCCATTAATGTTGCCATCTGCAAAACAGAACTGTCTTACAGTGCTGCTAAACCAGCTTTTATGGATGCTCAAGGAACTGCATGATCCGGTGTACATCTTCTCAGCTCAGATTTATCTAAAATTACTGTCTCATTAACATAATCACATTTTATTCCAAATGTTGATGTATAGAAAGTTTTTTCCTTCTCTTGCTAGTCCACCCACATTTCAGATGTATATTTGTAAAAGGGCATCATCGGAAATTATCTGGACACTATTCAACACAATTTAAACACCCGATGATGTTGTCTATTATCTGACAATATCTCTATTGTTAGCAGGTTTAGCATTCTCAGAAAGGTAAACTAGGGTTGGACCTACATACTATTTGCATGAGACACCATCAAGAAATAGGCTGTCCAAAAGCAAGCAAAGAACCAAAAACCTCATACAAGAAGTCATGGGGTAAGGAAATAGCAAATCATTTTTATTTTGTTGCCAAGAAGTATATGAAAGTATCTCTCAAAGTCAAGCTTGAGTTGAAATAGAAATTATTTTATTATAGTTACTATAGCTATACATCACTTCAGATTTGATTTTAGACATGTCCTTTGGAGCATTGGAGAGCAAATAGCACTATACCGCACTTCTTTAAAGCAGCCACACCTTTGCCTTATATTCTATAGTAGTTGCAGAGGGGAAAATACAAAATAGGGGCTATTTCATAATTATTATAATTATATTGGACATCTTTTGTATCACACACATACAAAAGTAGTAACAATGCAAAAATTAACAACCCAGCAGATATTGTTTTTCTTAAGTTTTTATATTCAGGAAATCAGTACAGTAATAGTTCACTGTTCCTGTCTGCACAAGTACGTTAAGGTTCTTCTCTCCATCTTTAGACATAAATAAACCTTACAGAGATATGAATCCAGGCTTCCTATAATGGAATCTAGTGTTATCTTGTTATACCACTCCTGACTGAATTGAAGTTCAGTTACATTATATGTAAGACTAAGTATAACAAAAATATTTGCTATAAATGAAATATGAAATTTTGAAAACACGAATCCAGGGCTACAGGTAAACAAGATTCTAATCCACTATTAATTAAAATGTGATTTGCTAAATTAGTGCAACTGCTTGGGTTCATACAGCATACCAAACCATAAATTATCCACGTTGGCACACTTTGTATAAACAGACTAAGTTATAGACTGATCAATCATACTTTAGATTAGTTCAGTTCATGTATCTACAGTTAGAAGAAAGTAGCTGGACAAATACCACAATATAAATATACAGAATTACCCGTTGTTTTTAACCATTATAATTTGCACTCTCAAGAAATTCTTCTAGCATCCTTTTCCCCCCCAAAAGTATTGTAATTAATGTAGTGGAGGGAAGAAAAATACTTTAAGAATTTTCTTACATTACCTCTCCCCCACCCCCACTCTCTTAGCTGCAGCTACATTTCAAAGATAAATTTAATCTGTTCAACTTCCTCCAACTTCAAATGCTGTAAATCTCTAAATACAAAAATATATATTAAGGTACTGAAAAGCTAAGTGAAAAAAAATCTGACACTGGTCCTAATTTACATCTCAAACACACATAGACTATGCATTTCAGAGAAGGTGGTACTTTATGTTTTGTGGGTGATATATTTTGTGAGTCTTGGTAAAATCTGTGATTTTTACATTGGATCCACTTGAAAGAACCATCGGATGACAGGCTACATTTGCTTATATTTTTATGTGGGGCTGATGATGCAGTAGTTATGGTGCAGACATCTGGATCTCATGCAACTGGTGAGAGGAATCATCTTGAGGTTGCGGTATTTGAAATATCATCTCTACATGGATGTCAGACAATCCTCGTTTTTTTAACCTTGACGTTGGCATCATACACTTTGTCAGATTTATAACCGTTAACATCACCACGAGAGTAGTTTCAAATGGAGTGCTTACCAAAGCAAGAATTCCTATTTTTTGCACTGAAGCTCTAGCTCACCCATGAAGACCAAGCATGAACCAGAGCGTCTAAGGAGAATATTTTATAAAAAAACAGCATGGAAACCCGAAGGTACCCGTTTGATTTCGTACGTTTGATTTTTATTTTTATTTTTAAAGTTGCATTGGCAGGGAGAGAAAAAAACAACCCCACTATTGTGTGTACTTCCAATTCTGCGGTTGGATCCAGACGTCCTCAGACGGCGATCTACCGAGATCAATGGGGCTTAATGGTTCGTGTAGACCCCCTTGATTTCAGCAAGGGTGGTTTCTCTAAACTTCGTTAGAAAAAGCATAATTATCCACTTTCCTCTCGTCCAGTTCTCCGCCGCCGCCGCCGCTACAGACGGCGACGGAGATCCGGGGCTGGCCCGTTGGTGTCCTTTCTTTCCCGCGCATCGCTGGGCGGAGCGAGAGGGAAAGCAACCTTCGAGCCTAAGGCTCTCTTCACCGGCCTCTTTTTCCCTCCGGCTGGTTTCCAACCTAAGATACCTGGGCCAAAGGCGAGGCCGCCACTCCCTTTTTTCCGCCGCTGCTCACCTGGCCCAGATCCTGGAGAAAGAGAGGACCCACAGAGAAGGAGAGGATGTTCGCGGGTGTGAGAGCTGAATCACAGCCAGCGCCTGAGTGATTCAGTGAGCCTCTAAGCCACCCGCCGTCTGTCCGGAGTTTCCGGAGAGGGGAGGGGTAAAGAGAGAGGAGGGGGGGAAAGAAAGAACTACTATAAAAGAAGGAAGAGCCAGCCAACTTTTTAGTTAAAGCCGCTGTCTTGTGCGCACTCACACAGAGAGAGGCGCGGGCGCACACACACGCACACACACGCACACATACACGCGCGCTCACGCAACCCTGCTCTCCGTTTCTTAAACCTCCCTTCGACGAGTCCTGATGGCCCGACGGTGTTTTCCCGCGGCGGGGGCGCCAGGTGCTCCAGCCTTGCTGCTGTGCGCGGTGCTCGCCCTGCTTCCCTCCGACTCAGGTGAGTGAGCGAACGGTGCGCGGTTAAGCCATCGACGCGGGCGCGCTCCCTTCCTCCGCCCCTCCTCTCCCCCCCACCACTATTCTGTTCATGAAGAACTCCCCGAGGTCCCCCCTTTCGCGCCTTTGGACGTGGTCTGCTTTCCGTCTGGAGGGGTTAGGCTGGATTTTCCTCGCACTGACCAATGCTTCTGAATCGGCAGTTTCTATTTTGCTTCTATGGTTTCATTCACTGTTTCCCACGGTTTTGCTAAAACACTGATGATGATGATGATGATGATGATGATAATTAATAATAATTAATAATGATAATGATTAATAATAATAATAATAATAATAATAATAATAATAATAATAATAATAATAATAATAATAATAATAATAATAGTAGATGTGGCATTGCCTGGAGACAGCAGAATAGAAAAGAAAAAACTGGAGAAGATAACAAAATACCAAGACCTACAAATAGAAATAGAACGACTATGGCAAAGGCAAGCAAGGGTAGTACCAATAGTAATAGGTGCCTTGGGTACAGTCCCAAAACAACTGGAGCACCACTTGAACACCATTGGCATTGACAAATTTGCCATCCGTCAATTGCAGAAGGCAGCTTTACTTGGAACAGCTTCCATCCTGCGGCGATATCTGTAACACCATCAAACATCCAGATTTGCCTTTTCCCAGGTCCTTGGTAAGGACTCAATGGGTAGACAAAAATGCCAAATTCAGTCTGAACATCTGGCTGTGCAATTAATAACAATAACAACAATAATAATATAGTTGTTTGAAGTGGGCCAGAAGTCATCCTTGCATCTGGACTGTGGCAGGATGTCGGGTCTCAAGTTTAAGAACAACTGGCTCTAGGGATTTGAGCTGCCTAAGTTAAAAGCAGTGAAACTGAGTTCAAGTGTCTGAGTGATGGAGAGAAAAATGTCTGATTCTGGACATTTTTGAGGGGGCGGAGGAAGGGTTCAAGAAGTATGGAAAATACCAGAAAGGTTCAAGAAGTATATTCTGTTCAGAATACGCTAAAACGTTAAGGATATATATTATTCTCTAATCAAATCTGAGTATATTGTTCAAGCGCAGATAGAAAAAAATGACACGATTTAAGTCCATATAGTCTGAATATCAATTAAGTATTTTATTTATCAAATTTATTTGCCACCTGTCTTGTGCTTCAAGATGAGGATAACTTTAATGACAAATTTATCATCTGTTATTAACAATAGGAAAAAAAAAACCTAGAACGTTTTCAAAGCAATTAAGTACCTGTATAAGTATTGTGCAATATTGGTACGCTTTTAAATACTGTGTTAGTATCACAATGGCACATTGAAACAATGCAATTTCTTAATTTAATATCAACAGGGTATGGGTCTATTCCAGAAAAAAAATGTTATGAGCTGATTACCTAAGCAGAAGGGTTATCTGTAGTATAAAAATGATTGGCAGTGCTTTGAACCTCACATAAATATGAGTATATGTACCAGCCTTTCATTAAAACAACCTGATTTTTTTTAGGTTTCTGTACCTGATAAAAATTTGTAGCTGCTTTAACAGTTGCACTGATGTTAATAGGTAGATTAAAGCAGCATCTTAGGAAAACCTGCAAAAAAGCTGGACTACTTTAATAAATTTGCAGACATCGCAGTCTTTCAAGGTTGGAAATACTTCTTCCCAATCAATGTTTAAGTGGACACAGCCTTACTAAGCTGTAAATCTTCAATATAGCAGAGATGTATATTAATATATAGTATAACTGTTTCCCTGGATTGTTCTGTGAGTGAATGGGCTGCTTTATTCTCATCTGATACAATTAAATATAATATGCAAATGTGGAATAGGATTTTGGTACTAACTGGAATTTAAAACTAATGTGGATATAACTAGAGGTGTTAGCCACATTTGCACTACATGCTTAACAACAGAAGAGTCACTTATTACAGTATGGTTGAAGAACTGTGTAGGAAAGAAATAAGATACCAACATACATATTCATGTTAACCACCTGGAATGCTTTAATATGCATGTAAAGATTCATAAGAAATGTTTATGACCATTGCACAAGCATACTGCACATGCTATCAGTAAATTCACAAACTACAGAAAATTTTTGAAAACCTGTATTTAAAACATAATTTTCTTCCGAGTACATTATACAGTAAGGTCTCAGTTATAATGATACAGCTTAAAAGAAGAATTTAATAATGCCAAGAAGCAAATAAAATTGAAATAATTGCTTTGAAGAGCTATAAAGCCTGCCAAAGACTGTTTTGTCACATGTAGTCATGTTTTTTAAAGAAGGAATGGAACTTTAGGGTACCTTTCAAACAGTTCAATAGTACAATAATGTAGTTGGCTAACTTGTAGCTGCGAGGAGCATATAAATGCAATGAATATAAAGGTGGTAATCAATGGAGCATAAGGAGAGATATTATGCATTCTTAGAAATAAAAAGGTTTCCCTTTTTCTCAAGCCATAAATATAACAGCCAACCATCCTTTGACTTCAATATCCTTTTTTACAGGGATTAATCTTGGAAAGGCCCACAAATAGCGCATATATGAAATATAGCAGACAACTACAAAATGGCATCAAAGAATTAATATTTTCCAACAGAAGATAATATATGTTGCTCAGAGTTGAACTGCGGAGTCCTTAGTGCCCTCTAAGCTTGGTTGTTTCATTATCTGACTAGTAATGATAACTGGTGCTAGTGACTGGAGTTTGCTCTCTGTTTATATACAGTAGTTTTCTCTGCAACTGTTGGATATGTCGTGTGTGTGTGTGTGTGTGTGTGTGTGTGTGTGTGTGTCCTTGGTAGTTCCTTGATTACCGTGTTCTTTTATGCTTCATTGTTTGCCCTAGTGTTAATCAGTGCTTATCTGGTGTAGGCTGCCGGAAATGATGTGTCCTGGTCTATTTGTTTCTTTCTTACCTTTTACTTTTACACAATGTTCAAAGAAACAATGAAAAAGCTAAGGAAGAAACAAGACCAGAATATATCCTCTTCTGCACCGAGATAAGCAAAGATTAACATCAAACAAAATACTTGACAAACAATCAAGCATACTCTAATCAAGGAACTGCCACAGAGACAACTATGCCCTCCTAACCCTGGCAGGGAAAGCTGCTGTATAGTAAACAGGGAGCAAGCCTCTCACTCACTTGCACTGACTGTCTTACCTAGTCACCTAATGAATTTAATATATTATTTATAAAAACAATAAAAATGGGATAAATAAAATTAAAAATAAATACCTAGCCACTATGAATTTGTTTGCTGAGAAATCATGCAAGTTATAGACCAACATACTAGAAAAATATCAGGTTGGGAAGGTTTGACTTATATTCCAATTTCCACCAGACTTTTAAAGAAAAATACATTATTGTATTTATAATGTTGTTAGAGCCTTAAACAATTTAACAGTCCACACAGAATATTGTAATATGTGGGGAAACCCCTAAGTCATATTCCTCTCTATACATTTTCAAAACAGGTAGCTCTGCAGTACAGACAGCTGTAAACATAACTTGGTCATCAATCAATTTTAAGACTCTGCTCTACTGGGATCCAAAGCCAGTTGGTTATGTTTATACGGTTGAAATGGACGGGTAAGTTTGGAAACACACCATACCTTTCCTTAGGTATCTTTGTATTTCATCTGTTGTACTGGAGCAGTTTGAGAAATCACAAGAAAACATACATGAAAAAACATCTCCATGATGTAGCTTGATATTGGACATGAATTGATAACTGTAAAATGAATACTGTTGATTTCATATAAGGCTATAATTTGAAGCATACCTGCTTACATAAAACATGTAACAAGTATATATTGTTGAAAGAAGAATACTTTCTCATCTAAATTTTCTTAAAGGTCTCCCTGGATCATTTTTAATTTCACCCCTCTTATGGTATGTCCCCTAGAATTGTTCCAATTTCAGGGGTAAAATTGGAATCATAGCACCTCAAATGTTGAATCAGTTGGGTGCTTCAAACTTTTTCACATGCACACACACAGGACCCAGACTGAAATAAACAACCACTATGATCTGGGGTTTCAGAGGGAAGGGCTTTGATTAAATATTGAATCTATCTAAAGTAGAGATTGTTATTATATTCCTTTAATGCACAGTATTTATATCAAGTTATTTGTAGGCTAGTTAATTTCATATTACATGTTTTATAATTTTTATTTCTCTCATTCACTTTTTTAATTACCCATAATTTTACGTGTCCTGTATTATTGCGTTTCTTAGTACTTCTAAGTCTGCTGTGACAGCAGTTGTGTCTTATTCATTGTAGCAGTACAAAATATTCAAGGGCATAAAGGCCATTTCATGTTTTCCTAGTTACACTGTTTATCTCACTAAATGGGCAACATTACTGTTGACCTTGAACATACATTACGTTTTGCTTTTTGACTATATGGATCAAAGTGAAAGTTATGTATGTGGCCAGGATGATCCATTTTTTTGCTGATTACTGCAAGGCATGTATGTGTAATAACAATCTTACTCCTCAAACATATGCATAAAATTCTTGATTTACATTTTTGATCTCAATCTTTATAGGTATCTCCTAACCCGAGAAAAAGTATGCATTCATACCGATAAAACTGAATGCGATGTTACTAATGTGATACTACAGAATTTAAATGATACTTATACGGCACGCATATATTCCGAAATACCATATGATGAAGATAATTTTGAAACACCTCCATATGAAGTTTCTTCAGCGTTTGTACCTTACACACAAAGTAAGTATGATAAATATAATATATATTCCACTACCTTTAATACAGTATATTTATGCACTGAAAAGAACATTAGGTAGAAAGACTTACAAGGAACGTGTTTTAAGATTTATAGGAAGGCATTACTTCCTCTTAATAGTTCAGTTTTGTAATTTAAATTTGAAAGACTGAATATTTTACATAGAGGTAGTCCTTGGCTTATGGCCATTCATTTAACAATGGTTCAAAGTTATGACAGTTTTAGTTTAGTTACTTTATAGTCATTGCACCTTGTATAACAAATTTAAATACCATCTTCGGTGTACATTATGACTGTGAAAATAAACACACATCCTTCACATTCTATTGAATTGAAAACCCCTAATATTGCATTAAGATTGCACTATACAATAGATTTCAATAGAGTTACTGCCCGGGGATAGAAGCTGTTTTAACTGTCACATCATACACCTGCAGGTACATCATCACAATTCAGGTGCTTGGCAACCAGCTTGTATATATGACCGGCTGCAGTATCCTGTGATTTCCCAGCCAGTTCCTAACAAGCAATGTCGACCGAGGAAGTCAGATTCCTTAACAACTGTAAAATCATGTCTGGTCACATGGTGTCTCACTTAACTACCACATTGGTTTAAGTTGTCATAAGTCAGGAGCTACCTGTATAACATATGGCTCTTCCAACATTTAATGAAAAGCTAAAGGGGAGGAAAGGTAATTTATTCAGTTGGAACAAATCAGCATTAGATTTAATCATTTGTTTCATTTTGACGTATTGATGGAGGATGCCACTGCCTCCTTCCTAGGGCTGAAAGAGAATGACTGGCCCAAGGTCACCCACAACCTGCATTGTGACTAAGGGGTGGGGGGAGGCAGGACTATAACTCACGATCTCCTAGTTTCTAGCCTGGTGCCTTAACTATAAACTGCTTCTGAAAAACCTTGCCAAGAAAACTGAAGGAACTTGTTTAGATAGTCACCAGGAATCAACACTGACTCAAAGGCCTGCAAACATATCTTATGCAGATAAAGTAGGCAAGTTAGGACTCCCCACCATCAGTCATATTCTATAGTTTTATAATAGCCATTGTAAATTGACCCCCCAAAAAATCTGTGCTCAGAAATAAATAAATGTTTGCAGTTAGAATTTTTATTCATTTTCTCCCAATTTATGACAACTGGTTTTTTTAAAAAGGGTAATGTTCTCTTTTTTTGTTGCTCCCCATTCTATACAATCTCTTTGCCCAAGATTTACAATAACCTTTTGAAAATAATAACATTTGTTATTCATTCTTTTTATATTATAAAAAATCAAACTAAGTCATACTTCTTTTCCAGCTGAGCTTGCAACACCAACCGTAACATATTTTGAACAAAAAGATAAAATTCTAAAAGTGGTAGTAGCCGATCCACTAACACCGTATAGAGTTAATGGTACATTGCAAACTATCAGGGACATATTCAAAAATGATTTGGAATACATGTTATACTACTGGAAGGATCAGAGTACAGGCAAGGTGAGAACTTAATTTCTAAGAACGTTTAACTTTTGCTGGTCAGCATTAACACTTCCTTTTTAAAACTCATTTGAATGTAAAACATAGTTCTATGCTGTTTGACATTTTTTATTGTAAAGTGGGGTATGGTTCTCAAGTTGAGTGGAATAAATAAAAAAGCATAATTACAACTAGTCCTTGAGTTATGACCTTGACAACTGAGCTCAAATTTTTGGTTGCTAAGCAAGACAGTTTGTCAGCACTCCAACTAATGTGCCCATCGAAAGCAGAACTCTGAGGCATGCAGATTCCTCAGTGAACATGTTTATTAGACGCCTCATATCGGCACAGCCCATGAAAGCCAAGTCTGAGAGGTTTTCTGGGTTTGCAGCATAATTAAAAGTGCAATTGTTCCCCTCCCCAAGTGTCCCAGGTCACATGGACCAATTATGATGTTTGACAGGTTTCTTGGTCACTCCTCTTCTCCTTCAACAGCCACTGTTGGGATGACCTTGGTTCCCATGAGAAAGCTTTTGTTTTGACTGCTAGTCAGCCTATCTGTTTTCCCTTTCCCCCTCCCTCCAAAGTTCATGGCAACTATGAGATGGCTAAAGATGGCTTCAATCAGATTCGCTTCAGTTGACATAGTTAAGTAATTTTTGCCCCATTTTACCACTTTTTTGCCACAGTTGTTAAGTGAATCATGCATCATTAAGCGAGTCTGGCTTCCTCCATTAACTTTGCTTGTCGGAAGCCAGCTGGAAAGATTACAAAATAAATACCTTCCAGTTGCCGAGCGCCCGAATTTTGATCATGAGACCATGGGGATACTGCAACAGTTCATAAGTCATTTTTTTCAGTGTCATAAATTTGAACAGTCCCTAAACAAATGGTTGTGAGTAGAGGACTAACTGTAATATATTTGAAAGGCTTTATGTTAATTCTTATATTAATAGCGATAATCATACCCATACTGCTGTTTCTACAGTATAGGTAGTCAGGTAGTTCCTCGATGTATGACCACAATTGAGCCCAACATTTCTGTTGCTGAGACATTTGTTAAGTGAATTTTGTCTCATTTAACAACTTTCTTGCCACAACTGTTAAATGAATCACTGTAGTTGTTAAGTTAGTAACACGGTTGTTAAGTGAATCTGGTTTTCCCATCGACTTTGCTTGTTAGAAGGTTACAAAAGGCGATCCCATGATCCCAAGGACACTGCAATGGTCATAAATATGAACCAATTGCCAAGGATCCCAATTTTGATCACATGACATGGGGATGTTGCAATGTTGTAAATGTAAAAAAACAGTCATGTCACTTTTATTCAGTGCTGTTGTAAATTTGAATGGTCACTAAATGAATTGTTGTAAGTCAAGGTCTACCTGTAATCGATTATAATTTGCTGGGCTGCCAGTGTGGAGAACTGGAATTTCTACAGATAACTCTTTAAGTAATCCTTTTGTTGCTTTTCAGAAATCAGCAAAGACAAAAACCAATCAATTTGCAGTTGACGTTGATAAAGGGAAGAGCTATTGTTTCTACGTTCAGGCTAATATTCCAAGCCGCTTAAGTAACCAGAAAAGTCAAAAAAGCAGCATAAAATGTACTAGTATTCACAGGGAAGACTTGGATGGTATGTATTATGTGTTTTCATAAACATTTCCCATTAAGTATACAAAGAGTTGTGACCTCACTTTACTCAAATTGCACAAGGGATGGTCATGAAATAATTTTTTGTTCATTTTGTTGCATCATATGGATTGCACCAACTATTTTTTTTCTCTAAGAATTGAGGAAATTCTTAGATTTCCATATTCAGAAAGATCACAGATGTGTGAGAACTGAACTATTCAGAACAAATAAAATATCTCAGGGTATAATAGTCCTTCTTGTCTAAACACCTACACTAGTTTGTTAAGCTAAGGTTATTCTTCAGATCCACTCACTTTTCTACACCAGCTTTCTCAGAATGTCTGTGCCTCTGGAATGTTTCCTCCTAGTTGAAAGGAAATGCTTTGGATTTATTACACCATTTAATGCCTCATTAATGTAGAATAGCTTCAGTCAGGGCAAAGTTCAGATAAATACAAAGCATGCATCTAATTCAACTGATGTTGCATTTCTCTTCTTTCCAGCTCTTGATTTGGACAAAATCCTCATAATAGTAGGTGCTGCTGTCGGAGTCCTCATTCTGATTATTGTTTTGTCTGTGGTGATATACAAGTGTACAAAAGCAAAGCGCAGATTGGCAGAAAAAGAAAATATGCCTCCAAATTTGTAAGGACTAAACACTAAGCCCTGGTTGATCAAAAGGCTTGACATGCATGATGCCATGGGAGGAAAAAAATCCACTCTGGAAGCAATAATAACTGACTCTCCTTTGTACAGCCATTTATGGTTTCTGTGAAACTTCTGATTTTAAAACACTATTTTAAACTCCTGTTATAACTTCACTGTTAAAACAATGAGAACTGTTTGAAATATATTAACTGACGCATATGATGAAATGTTACCATTTCTACTGTGCTTTTGGTTGCATCCTTTTATATTGGGTGATCTGGGTACATTAAGTGGTGATAAAACTGTACGAATGAGGTATTTGGCAGTCTGATCTTGCATAAAAGGCATGGTACAACTTTCCTTTAAATGTTAGAATATGTTGCAAGAAAATAACTGATAAAAAGGGAAAGATTCCCTTGAGCTGAAATTGACAATTGACCAGGCAAGCAGTTCAGAAATGCCTTTGTTGGGCAGATATCTGGCAACGACTCTTAAATAATTATTCCATTTTAATAAAAACTGTGTCAACCATTTCAGCTGGCCAACCTGTTGTTGGCTGCCATTGCCAGAACTTAGCACTTTAAATATGTATTAGTCATTAGCTGCTGGACAGAAAGAAATCTTAACTTTTTAATAATTCTGTATAAATAACTGTAAATACATGTGGTGTGAATTGAGGCTCTTTGTGGTACTATAATAACATATTTATGATTTTAATGAATGAAAATATATTTGTATATATTGCATTAATTTATTTAATATAATAATAATAATAAAGGTAAATGGGGACTACAGAAGTACGTTTTTTGATTTTGGGCATTTGGTGGTTTTTATTATCAAATGTTTTGTCAGTGCTGGCTAAAAATGGGCTTGTCATTGTACATTTTAAAACTTGTCAAGTTGACAGCTAAACCACAACATTAATTGAGGAATTAGAGAAGAAATATATTTTCTCATCAAGTACCATAATTAGGATTTCTTTTAACACATGCATTGTTTGTGCTTCTGTTCCTTTCTATACTGTAAAATACATACAGTTATTTGCAGAAATACATTTCAAGTGTGCCAACATGAACTCACTAGTAACTCAAATCTTAGCTCCACCATCTGACAGAAACATATAACAACCATGGTTTACTCTACTGATGATTTATAAAATTCATAGAACATTCTCTATTTGAAATGTAGAATATACTCCTATAATTCCTATGTGTGTTCTGTGTTGTATAGAGTTCTTTATATAGTAAATATTATAACTATGTTGTGGGATTGTTGTTTTTTAGCAAGTGGAGAAGTATATGTATATAATGCTAGGGTGGTACAAATAAGTAATTGTAATTGTACGCATTTATAAACATTACCTCCTATTTAGAAACAAGGGAGGTCAACTACAGTGGTATCATACATTATAACAAGGTCAGTGAACAAGTCCAGGCTGCCAAAAGGTATGTCAGGAATGTAATTAGGAGCTTAACATAGAATGGTTCTTGTGACTATTTTGAATAAAAAGCTTATGAAGTTGCACATGTGACGTGAATACAAAGTTTATTCTAATCCTTTCACCTAGATAACATTCCTCACATAAAACATTTAATATAATGATTAGATGGTAGAAGTAAAATTAAGTTTTAATACAAAATATCAAATAATTTAAATAGCCATTAATCTTATAGATAGCCTGCATTGGGGCAAAGAGTTTTTCAGCAATTGCTTTGCATCATTTAGAATTAACCAGGAATACCTCAATTCATTTGTGTAACATTTCTAACCCCCCTACCCCAATAAAATTAACTTCATTGTTTCAATTCACAAGAAGTTTGTATAAGAAATGAATTTACTGCTTTTGACAATCTGTAAATCACAGGGATCCACAAAATTCGTAGTACGGGAACTGCCTGTTGTGGTCTTGAACAGGCAGAATGGCAAGAATGCTCATGGGCTTCCACCATGTGATGGATCAGGTTAAGTTGCTCATGACTCTTTTGGAGAGTTTGCAAACCCCTGACCTCCTTTATTGCTAAAGCTTTTCCATCTATCATCATGTTTGATCTTGTCGCTTCTCAGCTTCATCCTGTTAAATCCATGTTGGTTACTTCTACAATCTATGATTTAGCCTATCTTTAGGAAAGAAAGGGCAAAACGAAGTTCTCTATGCCACTCTACGGACAGTTCCTTAGTCTACTTTAACAGTAGTAGTTTCTTTTTTTTAAAAAAATCAAGTTTTATTCAATTTTTCACATAAACAAAAAGCTCTTTTTAGTGGACAACATATTTCCGAATCATCACTTTTACATACAAATATGACAATAGTTATACATTCATATATGCATACTTAATTCTATTATTACCTTTTCCATTCCAAACTTTCAGAAAAGAGAAAAACAAGCAAATTAATCCTAATCTCTTACATTAATCTCAATCCAAACATCCTTTCATTTCATTTCAATTATTTCAAATATAACCCTTTAATATTTATTTTAAGAATAAAAATAACAATATACAGTATGTTTACCTAATAAAAAATGTTACCAATGTCTCTCCTTCCTTTTAATAGTCTGTACTAATTTAAATAGTTCTTTAATCTGTCATATTTTCTTTTCATCACACATTCTTTCTGTAAATTCTAGATTAATACAAGTTTTAACACAAGAGAAAAGGAAACAAGCATAGGTTTCCCCCCTTTTACTGCTTTGAGTGTGACACCCCAGTGGTTCAAATATATCTTTATTCCCTCATCTTAATTCCCAATAAACCTTTATTTTTAAGTAGTTATAATAATAATCATTACATCTTTTCATTTGGATTCCACAATGTATTTTCCCCTCTTAATTTTATTTCTAATTTCAAAAAAGTAAAAGAGAAAAGTTGACTATTTAATTCCTGTTACTGATATTAACATCAGTTTTCACATTCATTTCAATTATTACAATTTCTTCAATAGACCTTAACTTTTCTTTTAAAGATAAAAATAAAAATGTATATTCATCTAATAAGAGTTATCAGTATCTATCCCTCCTTTAATAATCTATATTACCCTATTTTTAAGTATTTTTTAATTGCAAATATATTCTTGTTACCCCTTGTCACCCTGCAGAATCCCCTTTTTAATTCATCAGCCATTATCTCTAAAAAACCAATTTCTTTTAATCATTTTACTATTTCCGTGTTTCTTTATTTCCTGCACCTGTTTCTTACTGCCTCTCCTCCCCGTCTTTTTCCCATATCTTTTCTCATTCTAGTTTATATCCCTCTCTTTCTTGACAGTAGTAATTTCCATGTGTTCCCAATCCACATACTGAGATGGAAATTCTAGGTTTTGTTGTTGTTTATGAACAACCTTTCCTATCTGGTTTAGAGCAGGGGTCCCCAACCACCGGTCCGCGGACCGGTCCCGGTCCGTGGAACAAGTCCTACCGGGCCGCTTTCTACCCAGAAAAGCTCACCGGAAGCACTTTTTCATCAAAAAGATGGCGCCAGCGCTTCCGGTGAGCTTTTCCGGAGAAAGCCATTTCTACCCGGAAAAGCTCACGGAGCGCTGGCGCCGCTATCTTTTTGATGAAAAGTGCTTCCGGTGAGGTCACCGAAACACTTTTCATCAAAAAGATGGCGGCGCCCAGCTGATGCCGGTACCGGGCCGCGGCGCCCAGCTGATGCCAGTACCGGGCCGCGGCATAAAAAAGGTTGGGGATCACTGGTTTAGAGGACGAAAACTGTCAGTAGTGCATGAATACCTTTTCTAAGAAAGAAGTGATCCAGGCTACAAAAGTGTGTCCATGGATATTAAGATATTTTTATTTATTTATCAAATTTTAAAACTTCATAACTTCCCCCACTGAGAAGGAAGGCTTTTATTTAGCTATTCTAAAAATAAATACTTTGGAAATTATTTAGGCAATCATTCGTTTCAGTACTGTATCAAGGCTGTGAGGTTTAGGATTTAATTACAGGTATTTCTCAACTTACAACTGGTCACTTAGCAACTATTGGAAGTTACGATGGATCCCCAGAATGTAATTTAGGACCCATTGGAATCTATCCAAAATTCTGACAGCTGCTCCCCCCAGGGTCATCCGGTCATTATTAGGTGCTTGGCAACTGGCCTGTATTTACAACTGTTTGCAGCATTTGCGATCGTGTGATTACAACTTAACAATGTTTTTGATGAAAACCAATGTTTGCTTCCATATTTTTTTTTTTTGCTTCCAAACCTCCTCCCCCCCAAAAAAAAACCTACCCAAAGGATTTGCTTAACAGCCATTACAAAACAGGTCATAGTATCGGGTCGGTCGTGTGATGACCTGCTTTATGATCTTCATGACTTACAACCAGAATTTCCAGGGTCAATTTCGGTTTTAAATCGAGAACTAACTTAATCAAAAGGAATTGGGGAGCCATTCCAACTTTCCTTCTCAACCCCTTATTAAAAAAAAAAACCTAAGGAAAATACAGGAAAAGATGTTACAAGCCAAGACCACCTTGTAGAATTCCATTAATAAGGTAAATGCATCAGTAAAATGTTGATGTGAAAGTGCTAGTAAGAATGTCCTTTCTTCACTTTATCTGTACTTTTACACAATGTTTAAAACCACAAGTGATTCATTTATCACATCTTGAGGACTGTATTCTCTCTTGCATTACATCATCCAGCTGATTTTTATTCATTTTACCTCAAATGTTTTATTAATTTTACTCCACACCAAACATGTTACATAAGACACCGAAATAAGTGGTTCATTTTCCTAAAAATATATTAAAAGAAAGATTCCTAGGAAACTAATTTTGTATCCAGTATCATATTTAATGCTTTCTTTACTATGTAGCACACATTTATCTCATAAGCACACAATTTTCCCCCAAAACCAAATACAATTGATTTTTTTTACTGATTTGTTTTTTCATACAGCATGCTCTGTTCACTTGTTTTAATTGTGTAATGTGTGGATGACTTTGGGGGAAAAGATGCTGCTAGGAAATAAGTCAAGGGAAAGAAGAGCCCAAGGATTTAAAGATCAGAGAAAGAAATGTAGGAAGGATCCACCCAAATTTATCAGATGGTTTCAGGTAGAAACTTCGTACCTTCAGACTTGCAAAATTCTGTTAATGTAGCCTTACAATAAAGTAGATTTAGTTGTCTGGTTGTATTTCCTGTCTGTTTTGTTTTGAGGGGGCTGATTTCAATGTTTTAAATCTGAAGTTACAAACTTCGCACTGCCATTTTTAATCATCTGATCAATTAGGGTGGATCTTTCCTAAGTTTCTTCCTTAGATAGTTAAGATTTTTGGGGCTCCTTTCTCTTGTCAGATTGTTTCTTAGGCAGCATCATACATTCCATTACATAGCTTTCATCTACAGTCCATCCACTCCAGTCTAGCACAATAAATAAAGATCCTAAATTACTATTTTTGACAATGACACAAATCACATTTGAGGGAACTAATCGTTGATTGCATAATTTCAGAATGGGCTACCCAGATTTGGTCTTTCCTGTAACTTCCAGCAGTCCAGACTGTCTTATGTTTGATGATAGCATATGTTTTTGGAAACTTACCAGGCAAGTTTTTTTCCCCAAACCGGAATGAAAGAAAAGTGTTGTATCAGTTCTTCACACTAATGTTACAGACTACTACAGATAAACTAGTACACTACTAAAGCAGAACCTCTGTTGCAGCAATAATTCTTATAAAATTATGCACATCTCTACCCATTAAAAATGAAACTTAATGTCAACTGATGCTTTTGAAAGATTTTCCCCCCTTCAGTCCTTCCTTTCCACTTTAAAATCTTGCAGACTGTTATTGAATTTCATTATATTTGTATATTCCATTCAATGTACTTTAAAACGTGTAACAACAATTGGAAGAAAAAATTAAAATGCTAATGAACTATAGGTCCCTTAGTGTTAGGCAGAGGTGGTATTCAGCAGGTTCTGACCAGTTCTGGAGAACCGGTTGCGGAAATTTTGAGTAGTTTGGAGAACTGGCAAATACCACCCTGACTAGCCCTGCCCCCATCTATTCGCTGCCTCCTGAGTCCCAGCTGATTGGCTGGGTCTTCTTTTGTTGCCCTGCACAGGAGAATGGAGCTGGAAAGCAGGTTAGTGGGGTGGGGGAGGAATGGGATTTTGCAGTAACCTTCCCCAGTGGGGAGAGAATGGGGATTTTACTCTGCCATGCCCACCAAGCCACGCCACACCATGCCCACTAAGCCATGCCCACAGAACGGGTAGTAAAAAATTTTGAATCCCACCACTGGTGTTAGCCACAGCTCCTTCAAGGATGTAGAACTCACACTGTTTTCCTTAGATATTGGATTTGGAAATGTAGAGGATGTCAATTTCAGAGCAACCTTTCCTTAACTGGGGCCCCTCCTAACAGTTTCATAAAATTACTAGCCATTTCTGAGGATTGTGGGTGTTGAAGCTTGAGAAGACTATCATTTTTCCACTTTCTGACAAAAGTAACACAGACCCACAATCCCTTCTGGTGAGAAAATTTCTGGGAATAGAACAAGGATAAGGATTTTCTGCTTTTAAAAATCATGTGATAAACTGTTATTTTTTATCAGGATCCCTGATAATTTGGTGAATTGCGAAGGAGACTAAAGAGTTGTACTTCAGCAATATTTGGATCATCATCATCATCATTGCAAAAATGATATGCTTCTAAGAATCATTATTGTGCAATAATTGGAGGGAGGGAGGGATGGCAGTGGAATATTGTCCTTAGTATCTTCTGGGAGCCAGCAGTGCTGTGGGAAACATCCAGATCTCATGCTGTCAAGCCCCTTAAGAACTGTTATTCATTATTTACCCATTTAGAGGGACATTATATTTGAATATCTGATACACTTTTAGGAGTATCAATCAGAAATTGGAAGTCAAACCTTGGAAAAGTTGATTGAGAAATGTTAAAATGGAGTTGATGTGGCAAAAAGGGGAAAACAAAAGGGACTGTATGAATCAGTGTATGGAACGAAGGAAGCAAGGGTGGTTTGTAAGGATAGAAGGGGTGGGCTTCAAAAATTTTAGCAAAGGGTTCTTTGCCCAGTTGCTGGGTGGGCGTGGCCATGGTGGGTGTGGCCTAGTCGGCTGGTTTTTGCCCTCCTGGGGCTCCGGAGGCTCTCTGCTACAGTGAAGATGGGCTTCTAGTGTTTCAGTAGATAACTTGGTCCAGCCAAGGAACTTGGAATGTGTCAAACCTGTAGGATTGAATCAGCCAGACAGATATCATGGGCAACAGGCAGCCCATCAAGTAATCAGGTTCTTTGCCATGAGGGCTTTAAACAAATAACGAGGATTTTGTAATGCACTGGAAGCATACATATGAATTGTATAAATGGATTAATTTTACTATGTATATATTAACATATAGCTGGGAAATTTTCATAGAATCAAGTGCTGTATTGTTTTCCTATAGTAGACATCTTGATAGATACTTGATAAGACAGTAGATTCCATCGTCTAAATAATAAATTATATATTTGCCTGGTGTATCTCATATATGACTGTTACACCTTTTTTGGGATTTCTCTTCTTTTTATATACAAAGTAAGTCTATTTTTTTAATGTATATAAAAACATATGATATATGCTTCCCCAAATGAATCTTTCAGCAATAGAATTCTTTTCCATATATAGAGGTATAGGATCTTTGGTTCTCTGAATAATAGGTGGAGTATGAACATTCCTCCAGTCTTACAGTATTGAGCTGTAAAGTAGTTTTCTGCTGTCCTTCTATTCATTTCTAAATGATTTGTACATAATTCTTTTGAATTATAGTATACAAATCCTGTGAGTCACAGTGAGTTACTGTATTACATGACAGTATCATATAAACTGAAGGTTTGCAAATTCTTCAGAGAAATGCTTTGAAATGCAAAAAAGTACATGCAAAATATTTCTTTCAGTTTGAATGTGCCACAAGAACCTAGAATAAGGCAATTAATGTTTGAATAATTCCTGCATTCTATAAAGCACCTCTTTCAAATGACTAATATGGCATTATTATGAATTAGTATTGTATTTAGAACTACACACCAATCATTGGCTGAACACAACTTCTTCCTTCTAAACACATATAGGTATCAAATGCATCCCAAAACATTTCAATTGTATTAACTGAAATTAAAGCTAGAAATATGACATGTGGATGTTAAAATTGGCTTCTCTTGAAGTTCATGTACAAAGTTTTCTAATTATTTATTCTGTATTCCTTAAATGCCTCATTTGGTGTCTTCTGGTTGTTGTTTTTTAAATATAGCAATTATAGACTTGTGATATTTAACAGTTTTACTGCTATGTCTATTACTCTTCATTTTGATGTCAAAGAGTGTTTTTATTAAAAAAAATATTGTGGCACCTTGGAGCAATCGTTCTTACACGGTAAACAACAGCAAAACAACAACAAAAAATGAGCTAGCTGAAACTGATAGTTGGTCACCATAATTCTTAAGTGTGCTGACACATGTATGCACAGCAAGATTTTATTATTTAAAGCCAGAGTGCTTGTGGTCAACAGGAGCTCTTAGGAAGGCTAGAATCAGAGTACAATTTGTTTCTCTGCTTAGGGTTGCATGGTGTCAATTCTCATACAGCGCTTTTGAATGTCACACTAGTTCCTATCTTGATCCATATTATACATAAATGTCAACATGGATTTTATAATTGTTTAAGGAAGAGACGTGTACACTTTTTTGATGCAGGGACTGGCAACCTTTTCAGATGCTAGACATTGTCAGACCTGAATATAAAAGAAATATTTAAGAATAGTCCTCACATTATTAGCTCATTAAATAGAACAGGATTCTCAGGAATGCAACTCTCAGATTTTATGTTAGAATTATGAAACCTAAAAGATTCATCTATTATATGTAATCACAATCATTTCAAAGTGATTGGATTTGGGTTTTATATGGACACCATCTATGAGCATCACTCATAAAGCACCAATGACCTTGATTTATGTTATGAAGGTGGCATTACATTATCTATGGTTTACATATGCATATTCCTCTACTCTGTCATCTCAGATTTTTTGCAGTGCAGTGCTTAAAAATATTTATTTGATCCTCAGTTATACCAAAACATAGAAGTATTTGCACATGATTGGAATTTGGCATCATCAAACCATATTAACTATTCATAAAAAGGTGACATATATATGAAGACATTAGCATTATGGACACATGTAATTCAGGGGAATCGTGTTTCTTAATTTTCAAATAGTTTTCAATCCTTTGTATATTTACACATATTAAAATCATCTTTCACGTAAGTAAAATTAGAATATGAATTATTAGATTTCATAAATGAAACTTTTACTTATTTAGAAGAGATGTGTGCTTACCTGAATTTCCACAAATTCTGTGGCTAATATTAGAGGTTTATTACATCTATAATATAAACTTTTTATGGAAATAACTAGGATACATTAACATTCCTAGGATTATTAGTAAAGATTATCCTGCCTTCATTTGCTGGAGAAGCTGGATCCCACGGAGAGAAAAAAATCCTTAAATTCCTTAAAACTTAAAACAAATTGTCTAGTTCTGTTGAAAGGTTTAAACAAGAGAACCTTTTTGAAATGGCAAATTGTGCAATTTCTCAATTATCTTCTTTCTACATCTCCACAGTATGTTTAAAAGTAGGCATTCATCTAGCATTTCCTGTTTTTAAGCTCCAGTGATGGGGGTGGGAAAGCAGCTTTAATCAACAAAAATCAACAGCTTTAATCAACAAAAAGCAAAAATTGTATTCCACTAAAAACAGACATGGTGAAGTTTTGAGGGGGAAAGAAACCATTATTTTCTAGAATCTTTTTCTCACAAGGATAGCTATCAATGATGGAATGTTCCAGAAGTTTAAGGCATTCCTGCTTGTTTTTGCATAACACCATTTCAGATATCGGATTGTGTACATTTATTCTTTTATGCTCACAGCAGAAAGGTGCTTTACCTAGAATGAATTGGCATACTGGAAAATGACAGCAGATATCATATTGAAAAGTTGAGTGGGTATTATGGCTAATAACAGCAGAAACAGAAGTATTGTTGCCAGAGAAAATATGGAGACAAGAGTTGGCATCTGGGTTTATAGTAAAGAATGCTCCACTTTTGCACATACTGACCTGCTATTAAGTCAGGTGGAATGAAAGCATCAATGTGTAACCCAAGTTGTAGGATTGCCATTTCTTACAGTAAATTACTTCTGCCACAAATCTAGGACTGCTTTTTTTCATCCTTCACTTGCTTACTAGTTGAGTGAGAAGTACCTGACTTAAATTTTACTTGTAACCCTCTCCCTAATGTCTGAACAGATAAAAGCTGTAACACTTACCTCTCCTGAAATCCAAGATTTCTTTCTTTTTGTGTGTGATGAATGTTCAATAGAAACTAAAATCCCATAAATAACTGGAGCAATCTGTGCCTCTAAAGGACAGTACTTGTATGCACTATGTACTTCTATAATGATGTCTGGAATGTGAGTATATTGCATGGAATAGCATTGGTTTAAATTGGTGGTATGTCTATATTTTTACAGTTGCCTATAAAATGGATTTTTTTAGGCCCAATTTAATTATTAGCAGTTTCACGGTTTAGATCTCAACTCCTATCATTCCTACTCATCACAGCCAAGAGCAATCTGATTACTTAAGCTATAATCTGATGAGAACATTGACCGATTTAAACCTTTTGATGAGTAAAAGACTATCAGACGATTCTGTATTAATTAAAAGGGATAAAACTCTATAGAAAGTAGAAAACTGTTGGAGGTCCCCCGTAAATATCAATTAAAAAACCCAAAAGTGACTATGTCTAATAAAGTGAATAGAGAAATAAAACATTTTTCCATTTTCATTTCCCTCCCCGAGACTGAGGATCAATAGAATTTTACGCTTAGCTCTTCCAACTCCATTGGATAATCTGCCAAGCAAGGCTTTTAAAATGAGTGGGAAATTGCCCCATTATAATAAACAGAGCATTTGAACAGACATGAATGACAGGGAGTGCTTTAACATGCCATGAATGTGTTGTCTGGAGGGAAAAAAACATATGTAGTGCTAATGTCTTTTAATAGCAAGCATAAAAGTGCTTCAATCAAAACCTGTTTGCATGTTGATCACAATATTCAAAAATGGACTCTAGCCCTATCAGAATTTTGATTCCACTTTCCTAAATAGTGTATATCATGCTTGAAAAGTGCTTGCATAATCTGCCATTGATTTAATTTCACATAGATCATTTTCCCCCACTTACGTTTTAGTCACTGCGTTGTTCAATGCCAAGTATTTATAATGTAAACTTCTCCTCTACAGTCTGCTTTATCTCCCATTATGGTAATAAAGACCAAAGGGGATCATCAAAGAGATCACAGGCATGGAAACTCATCAAATCTATTGAAGTTTCTCACATAAAACAATTCCATTAGTTATTCTTGGTTCAACACCCTCCCCCCAAAGGACTATATCAAGCATACACGTGTATGCATGCATTATGGTTCACACTCACATACTTTTATATATGCCTACATACGCATATGTGTGTCATAATAGCTTAGAAAAAATGATTCTCATGGGTAAGGAATGCAGTGATCTATGAGATGTGTGTGAAGAAGAAAAATGGTTATGTAAGCCTTGTCATGTTGCAACCAGAGACCACCATGCTATAGTGAGATGTGAAATGACAACTCCTTAAGAAAATCCTTTTAACAATAACTCTTAGCCAGGAGTTAAATTAACACTTTAGTCAAGTCCCTTACTGGCAACCAAAGCTAGGTAGAATAGGTGTAATCAGAAAAGCCACTGTAAATTACTTACTGTAATTACTTACTCCTCATATTGGCTAAGTTCAATGGCTGAGGTCAAGCAACATAGAGATAAAAGGAAACAAACCATAATGTATGATATTAGTTATTGTGTTTTAAAAGATTAGAGCAAAATATGTTCTGAGTAAGGAGGGCAGCTGGATTGATGCGCATCCATACAACATACATTTTCCAAGTTGTACGTTTCTCTTCCTTTGTTTTACCATGAAGAAAAAACAAATAGGAATTGCAATCAGATTGGATTTAAAAAGTGGCCTTGAAACAAAATCAAGGCTATTTATTTTACAGTAGGTTCTTGATTTTCTGTTGGATGGATCCTGTGTTAGAAAACTGAAAACCAGCAGGCATGCACACACAGAAATTTGGACTCCATAATGTTTGTAATTTAGGCTTGATATGATAAAATGTGAAAATAATTTTTTCACTTTAACTGGGATCAGCCCCTTAAATTATGAAAGCTGAATCACTATGGCGATCAATTGTACAGTTGTAAAAACTTTTCATTTGACACCAATGGAAAAGAAAAAAAAATACTAGGTGGTTATATGTTTCAATTTTATTATCCAGAGGCACTTATATAGAAAAATCGTACATATGCCTTTCCTTCGAACTGACTTTACAAGCAATAAAGTAATGAATTACTGCAATTATTTCCCAAGGAAACAAGAGTCTCTTGTGATCAACTATAGTACAAAATACTACCAGGCTAAATGTAGTATAAAGTATGCTGATGCTTCATTCTTGCTGACTTTTACATCATACCAACATTTCCAGTTTAATACATTGTTAACAGTATCAATCAAAACATATGACCCTGACAAGACCATCATGGCTGATCCGTGAATCATTTTGCATAACCTTTGAAACATTACAGACGAAAAGCATAACCTTAAACAACTCTTGTCCCCTCGAGCACTGCTCGGGTTATCTTTACCTTCATACTAGTTTTCTCATGGGGCAGGTTGACTTTTGATGCACTCTGAATAAAAATATGAAGCTTGAGCTTAATGAAAGTCATCTAAAACCACCATTTCCCATCAGGGTCTCATGTAGCACTGAAGTAAATCAACCGGTATCACTGATTAATAGTTACTGAAGTTAATCAGCTCCGTCTGAGAGATAACATTTTTAAAATTGTGCCCAGTGGGTAATATTCATTGGAGAGTTTCCCATAT
Source organism: Notechis scutatus (assembly GCF_049901735.1). Classification (NCBI taxonomy): domain Eukaryota; kingdom Metazoa; phylum Chordata; class Lepidosauria; order Squamata; family Elapidae; genus Notechis; species Notechis scutatus. The sequence goes on from NC_142011.1 coordinate 87,389,339, forward strand.
AAGTAGAAATGCTTTTTTGTTCACAGAATGTAGGGTTCTTCCCAACAGTTTATATCCCTCAGAATCTTCTTCTAGATTCAGAGAAGATTTTATAGGGTTGTGGTGGCTGAAGGGAGATTGAAGAATAAGCAATTAGCTCTACTTCCCAAGCAATGCAATGTCCCACTCTATGAAAAATGTTGCTATTAAGCAATCCTGGATTTTCTACAAAAGATGCTATATGCTTTAGGGTGCTTTCCAGTTAGTAACAAAAACATACATGCCATTTTTGACTATTACTCACTTGTAGCCCAGATTTCCTGTAAAGTGTGTGTGTGTGTATGTATGTATGTATTTTAACAATAGCAGTTTTTTTCATAGGAATTTCTTGAAAAAGCTGGTCTCAGTAGAATAGCCGCACAAAAAAAGAAAAGAAAAAGATCATATAGGGGAAAAAGAAGTTTTCACCAGAAGCATGGCAACCAAATTCAAAGCAGAGCTTTGTTTATTCCAGACATTAGATTTCCATCCAATCTGTAACAACTATTCCAAGCAATCGATTTATGCTAAATTGGTATCATAGTCTCACTGCTTGGATTGCTTGTTTCAGATTGTGACATGTCCTGATGCATTGTCTGTAAACTCATAGCAACTAATACAATCAATATCAGCTTTTAGGGAGAAAAAAAATTGAAGTAATTATAAAAAAAGGCAATTCTTTGCCAAATATGAAATAGCAACAAACTGAAACTAGTTATTTACTGTAATATTTAAACTGAAAATAGTTACTTAACATTTATTTTTGCATTTCTCAGATAATTTATTCTAACCCAACTCTCCACCCATTTACCCAGCACACATGAAAACTCTGACTTTTCAGAAAAATACCAAATCTGATGAATTATTTGGAACTTTGACAAATTTCAAATTTCCCATGAAAGAGAGATAATTAATGATTGGCTAATCATTAAGAACAAATGCTGATTTTAAGCAAGGGGGGGACGGACACCAACCACATTTATTTTGCATGTAGTGCTTGCCATCATGTTAAGTGCATGTGGATATTCTATTATAAGGACAAAATCATGTCATACAGCACAGCTTTTAAAGATTTCTTAGAAGAATGGTAATCAATTACATAGCCAGACTAACCAACTCACATCTTCCAGTCCCATCCATGTCAATAAATCTGGACAATAATTTATAATCATCATATGTAAGTATTACCACATGCCTGTTTCAAAGGTGCTTATTTATAGTTAAGCAGTTGTTTTTACAAAAGTAATTGACAGGAAGCCAAACAATTCTTCAAGTAATAATTATAAAATAGTTCTAAAAGTTTCTGAACTGTTTCCTGGTGACTCTGAACTGCTGTGTCTCTGGCATTACTTAGTTTACATTCTTTTTTTTTTAAAAAATCACATATTATAGACCTACATGCCAGGTACAAAAATGTCCAGTAAGCAAAAGCCTTCTCCGAAAAATCCAAATCCTTGTGGCAGATACGCATGGCATTTCATTTCAAACTTGCACACTACATTCTACAAATTACAAAAAGATCAGACCTCTCGTAAGCGAGAATGTCCATGATCTTTATTCCATGACAAGGATTTGGGAATTATTTTATTTCTTTCTTCTTTATTTTTCTCCCCATTCTCATTCCTCTTATTTGTCCTTCTGAAATTGGGATGTAAAGGCCAAATGGAATATGGTTATTTTATTTGCACTAAGCAGGAGAAAAATGGAAAGGATTGAAAAGTAGTGACCAGCAATGGCCAGAGGATTTGGATGGAGTTTTTATCTTTTTGCAAAGAAATGCTAATGGTCTTTTCTCCCATCAATACAGCATACTGCTGCAAGAAGACTGTCTTCACAGTCACGACTAACATAAAGGCCAATTTCCCTAGACTATGTTGTAGTAATACAACAAGTCCTATCCTGAAAAGAGTACATATAATGAACTGATATATTAGGATTTTGACCTAGAAATTCATATCTGTTGTAATGGGTACAGAAGAGGTAGTGAATCTAATTTTAATAAGGGCCTTCCCCAGAGGAAGTATGGTCAAACAGAAGTCAAAATAGTTGACTTCAGACTGTTTACATCCCAGGATGAATCAACATTTCAGTGATTTAAGCCCAATTTAATTTAGGCAGATTTTTTTTTAAAAAAACACAGGAATAAGAACATTCTTAGAGCATATTAATAATTAAACCAACATGAACACAAATTAGTAATATTCTACATCATAACAAAAGTACTGACAGCTTGTTATCGTATTCCTAGTAATCAATTTAAGAGTAAGTCAAGTAGCTTTGTTACACCACAATGTACGTTTTCCAAGTCCAGTATTGTTAACAGTCATAGCTGTTGATGGCCAGGGATGGGGGTTATGAACCAAACTCAATAGTTTCTTCAGTAATTTTCTTGAATTCATAGTTGCCTCTTCCATCCATGTGAAGATAAAACTGGGGAGACAAGAAAAAAGAGTCAGCAAATTTGGATATTTAAAGAGTGAAAAGTATGCATCTGTTTAGATAAGGATCATCTAGAGGAATTCATATTCAGACATCACCCTTGCGAAAAAGATAAAAATATAAAATGTGGACATTTGATCACCATCTGCTGGCCATGACAATTAAACTAATGGTCTAAGCCCTATCCTTAAAAAATGAATTCAATGCTTTTTATTATTGAAACTCACGAATTGCTAAATAATAATCTTTTATTCTTCAAATAGTGATTAAAGACAATAGGTATTAAAACAAGTGATTTATATTAAAAAATAACTTAGCTAGAACAAACTAATGACAAAACTTACCTTTCCTAACTGTTAACAAAGTTTTGATTATATTTATGAGCAATCACAATGTGCAATATTAATACAGAAAAACCAACAATCTTCTTTAATTATCCTTGAGATAAATGTACATGATTCAGAGGAGTATAAAATTGGTTTTATTGTAATGGTTTATTATGGCTTTATTCTTCCATTATTCTATACTATATATATATCTATAGATATACTTTTGAAAGGAAGTTTCAGTGACAATGCGGTTATGATTAGAAATTTAGAAGAAAAATATAACCAAAACTCTGGCTCGTAACACTCAAAAATAAGAAAAAAATATTTAGCTAAGTTTTCAATTTATTTACTTACAATGTCAATTTCTAAGGTTGCTTACTTGCCAGTGACATTGGGTGACTCACACAGAGTTAAAAAGAATTCAGAGCATTTTTTAAAAAAAAACATGAAAAAAGAGTTGCACTGAGGAAAAAAAGGGCTGAGGAAAAAAACCACAGGAATGAAACAATACAGTCTCAGAGTTCAAAATGCTGATTCATGCAATGTCCCAGCATGGTGTCTGTGGGAACAGTCAGATCTTTAAGAGTCTCCTAAGAAGTGCAAGATCAAGATCAACAGGCCTCAAAAGTAAACTGTTCCAAAAGTCAGGTATAGTGACAAAGAAAACTATATGTCCCATATAGTTCCCATAAGGTGATAATTGTTTAACAGATGAGATCTGAAGCATACTAACTCTATTGGCTCTTGTAAGACAGGCAGAAACAACTGATGTGAGGCATTCTAGTAAACTTTCAGGCCAATGCAAATATTAATCTGTTCAAAGGATGGGTGATAAGTATAGTGACCCTATTTTCTTAGGAAAATAAAAGGAAAATCATGAAAAAAAAGTAAATCTGAAAAAGGTTCATTAGGGTTAAAAAAAAATGCTTATGTTTACAGCAGTGCTTTAGAATGGTAAATTCAATAGCAAACAAAAACAAGGAAACTTTACCAATATATATTATACATATATACATATATACATACATACATACATATACATACATACATACATACATACATACATACTATATCATACATACATATATACATACATATATATATATATATATATATATATATGTTTTCTTAAGCGGTACTTACATGTATGGCATTCAGCTTTGTTCGGTATTATAGTTGTGCTTTTAAAGTTGTACGTTTCAGCAGAATCTCATCTGCCATCATCATTGTATTGTGTGCTGTAGTTTTACAGTGGTTTCAGATTTAAATTTGGGGCAGCCTATTGCTGTGCCAGACGTTTTCTTCATCCTGATTGGTTGGAGTCTTGGTCTGTGTTTTTGGTCTCGAGTTTGCTGTGTTCTGCTTGATTGGTGTCTCTAATATCTTCATCTGTTTTTGGCTTTTGTATCTTGATTGTTCATCCAGATGAACACTATACAGAAGCCTGATGATGGCAGATGAGATTCTGCCGAAACATTGCTACAACTTTAAAAGCACAACTACAATGATGTGGGAAAATACCCGAACAAAGCTGAATGCCATACATACACACACACACACACACACAAAATTAAGTGATATATAATATATAATAGCGGTGGCTAACTAGAGGAGCAGCTCCCTGATGCGCACGTGGGAGCAATGGAAACCAGAAGCTTGGTCTTCTGGTTTCTAACCTGCATGCACGCGCGAAGACTGCGTGCTGGCTGGCACACGCATGCGCTCTGGGGAGCTGCTCTTCCAGTTTCCGGTGCTCCCAGATGCGCGAAGACCAGCTGGCTGGCGCACACATGCACTCTGGGGAGCTGCTCTTCTGTTTCTGGCGCTCTCTCGTGCACGAAGACCAGCTAGCCGCCGCGCATGCACACACTGGAACCCGGAAGAGCAATAGATGACAGCTGGCATGCCCAGAAAAATGGCTCTTCATGCTACTTCCAGCACGTGTGGCATAGGTTCGCCATCATGGATACATAAATTCATTTTAAAAGTAATTCAATTTCTGAGCAGACTTCCCTCAAGATGGCTGCTGAATGGTAGGAGGATTTTCCTCTCCTGCCACTGATCAGCTGATTTTGCTGCCAAAGCTGGTTTTTTGGCAGTGCTGCTCCCTGGATTTGAAAGGAGCAATTCAATTTCTGTATTTTTCATGTGTGCATTAAGTAATACCATTTGTACAACAAAAGTTAAATAAAAGACAACAGTGAGTTTTGGAAGAATAAATAAAGCCAAAGCACAGCTTTTAAAATATATATATTCTTCAAATTACTTCTCTTTAAACTCAATCCTGATTCCCAATTTACTGATAACATTAAGGTTGACTCTGTTTCTTGGGTTTCTATATACAGATAATCCTCAACCTGACCTTGGGACTTCCCATACTTATCAAAAGAGTTATAATGCCTTCAAGCTAATTCCTAGGCTTAAAACTTTATTCTTTGAGACCAGAATAATTAAAGAGTAAGTCTTCTGTTTGATTCTGCCCCTTAATTCAGATAATGAAAGCTCCTATGTATGTTTTCAACCTATCCAGCAATAACATACCAAGCTGATCTTATTCCTTTAGCAGACATGGATAACATAGAATGGATTTTTAAAAACCCAGTTAAATAAAATAAGCCTTACTTCATGGTGCTTCCAAAGTGATTTTCTGTGAGAAACAGTGAAGAGAGTGATGCCAACCTGAAATGCCAAAACACAGTTTAAGGATTATAATAAGCTTTAGATTGCTAGACATCTATCTGCCCTGGAGGCACACATAACAATAAAAAAGCCAACCCGTATATTATGTAGAGAAAAACAATCAAAATTTCCAAAGTATTCCTTTTTCTAAAAGCAACTATTGGAATGGGGACCATTTAGAACAGGATTATAGTGCAGGAATGACACTTTTTGCTCTGTTTAATTTTATGTTGCATAATTCTCTTCTGTAACTAAACAGATCAAACAGATAACCAGAGTTGGAAGGGACCTTCCAAAACAATGACCTGTTTTAATCAATGAAATAAATCACTCTCATCCTTTAATTCAGAGAAATGACCTTCAGATTGGAGAGACTTCACGAAGGGAGAGACGGATTTAAGTTATATTCTACAGAAAATATCAAATAAAAATTGGGCAAAGCAGGCTGTCGTTACTCTTCATGTGATTTTTCTCTCTGCTATTTTATTTTTCTTTTCTTTAAAACATATTCAAGTTAATATGATAGGGTTAGGATCTGTAGGCCTAAAGTTACTATAGTAATATACTCTTTTCTTTTTTTAACATGATTTTAAAGTTGGATCTGAAACTAGCAATGCAAGATTAACCACAGAAAGACATACTTTCCGACAATGGCTGTAAATGTATCCTTCCACATCAACACTAACGGCACTCGTACATTCATCCAGAATGGCAAACTGGGGTTTATGGTAAAACAATCTAGCCATCTACAATGAAAAAAAAGAAATGATAAAGCATTAACATATAATCCATACATACGAAGAACATTAAATTGGATTTTATTTTTTAAAAATCTAAGATATTTTCCAGTTAATCATAAAAGATAAGCCACATTATATGATGGGAAAGGTGTTCAAATCACAACAGTACTACACAAAGGTCCATTAATTCCACCACACTCATATTCTCCAGAGAGTCACATTATTTGTACGTGGTCCTTTAGTAAACATTAAAATAAAAACAAAGCTAATTTTATATGTGGCACACAGTTCTCTTTTTTCCCTTGAAGCAGATGCAAACATTTTACTAAATTTCTGACCCACTTAAAGGTAGCAATTAATGAGAGACTTATCTATGATTGAGAACTGATGCCAGTCTGAGTTAATTCTAGATTAGAAGAACAAAAATTCTGAACTGGAATTAAGCAGATTCCAAACTGTTAAGTACTGAACTTATTTTTTATTTTTATTTTTTTAAAAAGCTTATTGTAAAAAGCAGACATTGTACCACATTTTGTTCCTATGTAATACTGTACCAAATTATTAACTAACAGGTACAGGTGGTCCTCGACTTACAACAGTTTGTTTAGTGACTGTTCAAAGTTACAACGGCACTGAAAAAAGTAACTTATGACAGCTTTTCACACTTAGGACCATTGCAGCATCCCCATGATCATGTGATCAAAATTAAGATGCTTGGCAATTTATGACAGTTGCAGTGTCCTGGGGTCATGTGATCACCTTTTGCAACCTTCCGACAAGCAAAGCCAATGGGGAAGCAGATTCACTTGACAAGAGTGTTATTAACAACTGCAACGATTCATTTAACCAATCAGGCAAGGAAGTTTGTAAAATGGGGAAAAAGTCATGTCTTGCTTAGCAATGGAAATTTTGGGCTCAGTTGTGGTCGTAAGTCGAGGACTACCTATGGTAGGTCCAGGACGATGACTGGGGCATAATTTTACTTCAATTCCTTTCGGCTTGCAACCTCCAGCAAAATGGATAAGATGCTAAGATCTCCTCAAACATCTATAGTTTTAATGTTTGCCCTTCCTGGCTCCTTTGGGCAGCTAAGGAAGAGGAAATTTCTAGATCTGGACCTAGGAGATGATTAATGCCTCCCTGATGGATGGAATGTTAATGGCAGCTTTGAGGGAGGCTGTGATACACCTCCTCAAATAGTTCTTTCTGGATCCAGAGTTATTGGATAACTATTGCCCAGTCTTCAACCTCTCCTTTTTGGGGAAGGTTATTGAAACCACAGTTCAATAACAGTGGCATCAACTATGGAGCATCCTATAAGAAACGAATTATTGAAAGACTCTACACTTAGGAATGGAGACCACCCTGGTTGCTCTAGTAGTTGATGTTTGTTGGAACCTACGGATTTGGTGGTCTATAAATGTAATTAATAATAATAGTAGTATTAGACCACCATTTTACTACTGAATTTATGATAACATGTCAATCAAAACAAGTGCTGGAAAATGCACACAGTGTCTAGGGACACCGTGAGGACAACCTACCGCCATTCTCTGTTTCTCTCCTCCACTGAGAACATCCATCCAGTCTTGAACACTATCCCAGCCTCCTTCACGTTCCAGGATCTGACCCAGCTGGACGTTATCTAAATATTCCTTTAACACCTGCAACCAAAACAGTTAACAAATATTGCTTAATAGCTTGTAGATATATTTGCTAGTACCTCACTGTTGAATTTATTTAATCCTCTCCCTCCCTGACAATTTACATTGGTTTAGTTCAAAAAATTTTGTCAGATAACTGTAGCAAGCAACAATATTGACTGAGCTACATTATGTATTTTAAGTGGCACTAAAGCATATGATAAATATTATGCAGCCTCACATACAATTAGCCTGAAAACGGTTCTGATTCGCTGACCTTCCTTTCCATTAAAATAAATAACCTAAATAACCAAGTGCTCTCTTTCGCCAGAACTGTAGTTTTTTTTCTCTCCAATTTCTCTACGATTCAAGATAGAAATCATAATGGCATTGCTACAGAACCTGGCATTTAACTCAGAGAAGCATCAGCACAGAATTCAGATTCAATCAATATTCTCTTTTTCTATATAGGAAACAGAGCTATGGGACTTGGAAATCCATGTGTACAGTTATAAAATTCCCATCTTGAAAGCTTAGCAGAAGTTAAAGCAGAAGAGTAATTTCTATGCAAGTACAGATGAACTGATGCATCTCTTCTTTACTACATTCGTACCCTGTAACTGTATCAGCAGACAGGGAGTATGCACCTGATTTTTCTGTCCTATAGTTTCAGGATGCTCACATAATAGCACATTTTCCTATCTGCCATGTGGCAGTGTCTACAATAAATTCAGAAAATTAGCTTTTATTATTCCACTTCTACACTAATTCAGGGTTCTACAGTAATTGAGCAAATTAAGGCTTGTATGAGCAATGTTGTCATTAACCCCAATTTAAAAAACAAACAAGAATCAAGCAAGGAATATCTGAAACACAGACACCACTATAGCAGCAAATGTGAAAACCAACGAAACAATACTCTATCCAGGAACATTATTCTTTTGGCAGAGTTATCCATCATAGATACATATTTACTTTTTAAAGTATTATATCTTTCTCAGAGAAAGAAAAAAATGTAGAAATATTTATAAATTTCTCCTCTGCTCCCATTAAGGCTGCAATAAATACAAGAATATCCATCCACAGTTTTTATGTATGTATACACAGTATACACACACATATACTCTCTGTGTATGTGTGTATACAGCACACACACACATATATACAACACACACACACACACACAGCATACACACACATACACAGTGTGGGAGGGAGGAAGGGAGGGAGGGAAAGAGAATGAGAATACTTGTTTAAACGAATACACACACACACACACACACACACACACACACACATATATATACATATATATCGAGACAAAACTGGTTTAAATGACTGGCATTTCAAATTATTACATGCTTTTAAAACTTACAGTGATTTTTGTATTTTAAATTTTTATTTATTTGTGTTATATATCTACAGTAAATATAATATTTAAAAATAGATAGAGCCAGTTTGGTCTAATGGCTAAGGCACCAGGCTACAAAGCAGGAATCTGTGAGTGCTAGGTACCACCTTAGCCATGAAAGTCAGCTGGGTGACTTTGGGTCAGTCACTCTCTCTCAGCCCAACCCACCTCACAGTTGTTGTTGAGGGGAAAATAGGAGGAGGAAAGTGTGTGGATATGTTAGCTGCCTTGAGTTATTTGTAAAAGTAATAAAGGGGAGATTCAAATAAATAAAATGTAGGAATAATAATGCACTTCACCTGATCAGAGATGCCTTTCCTTTTTTGATCTTCTATAGTGTCTGGATAAATTACTTGGTCTCTCAGCGTCCCAAGTGTCATATATGGTCTCTGAAATTAAAATGATAAGGGATTAGAAAATTGGGACATTTGTCAGAGAGAAGAAACGTCAACAGTCCTAGTGGTTTGATTTACCTGGGGAACATAAAACAACTTTCCTCTCTCGGGTTTAGTTAGACAGCCACCAAACAAAGGCCACAACTGCAATAAGAAAACACAATTTATTAGAATAGAAATGTAAATGTCCTTAAAATCAAGTTTACTTTAGCCTTTACTTACTTCACCAAGGACACGGAAAAGAGAACTCTTTCCACATCCATTTGGCCCACAAATAAGAACATTTGCACCAGATTGCACCTGGAATATAAATCAAGACAGAATATATTTAAAGTTTCTCAAACATTAAAAGCTACAGTATATGGATTGCCTTCATAATGCATGAGGTTTGCTTCATTAACTTGGGAACATATATTTGATTTGGCAAATATTTTCTAGATATTCCTTTAAACATGAGCACTCAAAAGTATTCAAACCTTGAAGTGTTTATAAAATTTGGTAGAAGGAAGTTAAAAACCTACATGCAAATTTTCAGTTCACAATGGGGCAGACCTGCTTTTCTTTAATATTAAAATGTTCTTAAATTAAAATTTGTTCTTAAATTAAAAATTGACGTGTTTTTAAAGTAACCTGAACTAGATTGTTGTATGAAAATAAATCGCAAGATTTTGTTATTGTAGCCTGTCTCAATCAAATATAGTTCTGTTCTTCCAGCAGAGTGATTTCTGATCTGATCTATCTTAAGGGCCATCCCTCTGGCTACTATTTGTGGAATGCCACAGAGATTGGTTCTCTCTCTACCCTACTCTTTATCATTTATATGGAGCACGGGAGAAGTCCTGATATGACTTGAGGTGCTGATGAATTACCAAGTTTTATGCTGCAACCCAACACTGAATTGGACTCCCATCAACTGTGGAGGTCCTTTTTCTTTGTCTGGAAGCTATACGGATCTGGATAGGACAAAACAGTCTGTACTAAAACCCTAGTAAGACCATCTTGGAGCTACACAAAAAATATTATGGAATGGATATGTATATTATAACTACCTAATGGGGAAAAAACCCCTAGCCTGATTAATGTATTGTTTCAAATTCCTATACTAGTGTTGACAAGGTCCATAGAGAATAGCAATCTGTTCGTAAAATTACTCCTGGTTTCCATGTGTACAGCATGATTATCACCAGGATGAGTTTTCTGCAAATATTTAGTGTTATGCATGCAGAAGATGGGGAAACCACTTACAGCCTACCTGGGTTAGTTCCCCTCTTAAAAGTTTCTCATATAGAAATTGTTCCTTTTCCTGCCTCTTGGCACTTTCCCCCAACTTTAGAAAATCTTTTTGATTGTCTGGGGAACGGCCTATACTGAGAAGGAGACATAGCTCACAATTGGGTACATTTCACTGATCAAAATATTTCTACTAATTTTGGATAGTTTTTCATTTTCAAGGCAATCTCCCTTACTACCAGAGATCACTTTGTTCTGAAATAATCTTCCAAAGACAATGCTTTGGGATGGGAAGAGGAACAAAACAGATTTTTATTCTTATTCAGCTAACTATTTCAAGATAAAATTGTCAATGTTGCAAATTACCTCAAAATTGAGATCTCTAATCAGCATATCGCCATTTGGTGTTGCCAATGGAACATGATCAAATCTTCAAGGAAAATAGACATGCCATCATTAATTATTGAAGATATTACCATTACCATTACAAAGGGACAATGAATAAATTAATTCATAAACTACTAAATTTACTAGTGGATTACTGTTAAACAAGAGAGTAATATTTTCAAGGTGTTTTCAACATAGCCGTGCCACAAAATAAGCACCAGTGAAAAAAACAAAATGTGTTTTTGAAGTCGAAGATGGGAAAATATATGAAAATCTACAAAGTTGAAAATATAAATACCATTATGTTTCACAAGCATTAACCTCTGCCCCTCTCTTTTAAATTTGTTGTGCAATTTCTTTTCAAAAATGATATGGGTATTCCTCAAGTGACAACCATTTGTTCAGCGACTGTTCAAAGTTACAGGTGAATGATAACTTACACCCTGTTCCTGAAGCTACAGCTGTCAAGCCGTAGTCAAGGCCTGCAGTTAAGGGATCAAAATTCAGGTGCTTGGCAGCCCATCTGCACTTACAATCACAGGGGCGCTTCAATTTCCCCCACCCATCTTCCCCATCTGTGCCAGAACTTACTCTGCAGGTGTGGGCAAAGCTATCATTGTTCCCCTGGCAGGTTCTGTTTGCTCTGTCTCCCAAGCTCTTTCCCACATACCCCATTACACCTTGTCAGCAGGGGGAAGAAGAAGACAATAAAATTTAGCTGGGGCAATAAAATTTAACACAGGATGGAAGGGGCTTCAGAGGGCAGAACAAAAAAGGCAGCTGGTGTTGGGGCAGCTGCAACTTCTTGAGATGGCTGGGACTTCCCATTGTGATGGTTGTTGCTTCCTGGGGCAACTGCAGCTTTGTGCTAAGGCTCAAGACTCCTTGCAGACCCAGAGCTGTGGCAAGCCATGAAGCTCGTGAGCTGCAATCTGGCAAGCAGGCCCTAGGCCCATTGATGGCGAACCTATGGCACGCATGCCAGAACTGGCACGCAGAGCCATTTCTGCTGGCACGCAAGAGGTCGCCCGGAACAGACCCACTGTGCATGGACACACATCCCCGCCAGCTGATTGTCGGGTATCTTCCGCGCAGGTGTGGGAGACGCATGTGCAGGAGATGTGTGTGCATGTGCAGGGTGCATGCCAGGGAGGCCGCACACGCATGCACAGAAGCGCTCAGTGCAGGTGGGTCATGTGCACATGCACAGGGGGGCGGGGGGTCACACGCGCCCTGCATTATGGGTGCAGGCACATGTGTGCGCATGCACACTTTCAGCATTCGATGAGGAAAAGGTTAGCCATCACTGCCCTAGGCTGTGCAGTTCTTGGGCTGCTTGCTATCAAGCCAAGATTGATTTGCATTGGGATGGGTCCTCAGGATAATGATGAGTGGAATTCAGTTCACAATTGCAATTAGGACTGTCAGGAGTGCTGTCGCTAAGCAATGAAGTCACATGATATCAAGCTTTATAATCGCATTGTTCAGCGGTGGAAATTCCAGTTCCAATTGCCATCATAACTCAAGGACTACTTTTACATAAAAGAGAACTAAAGGTAGAAATGTGTTGATATTGAACGTTTCCTTTTGAAAATTCAGGCATATATGAACAGTAACAGTTTAATAACCTTTTTAACTGTTGTTTAATCAAGTCTGTTTTGTTTATTTACTTTACTGCAATTCTCTCCCACAAAGCTTCTTGTACATCCAAGAGATGGCAATAGTTGTTGACAGTTGGAATAAAACGTTAACCAATATAAAAAGGGCGTTGGTGCTTACCTGACACGCCCATTCTCTTTGAGCTGCGAAGAGCATCCAGTAGTGGGAGGTGCTTCAGTCTCTGCTCATCTAGGCTGGGCTTAATTTGCGGAACGCTCCTCCTCCTCCACGCGACTCCTCCCCAGCGTTCCCCCGTTTTGGCGAAGATGAGAGAAACAAACACCCTCGCCCTTAACACTGTAAAAATTTGTTGGCCGACACAGGATCCCACCAGACGGAAGAGGGTGGGGCTGGATGCTCTTTGCAGCTCAAGGAGAATGGGCGTGTCAGGTAAGTACCAACACCCTTTCTCCCATGAGCTGCTCAGAGCATCCAGTAGTGGGACATACCAAAGCTTGGCCTGTCCTACAGGAGGGACTCTGTCTGCCTTGGGATCCCCTCCTGGTCCCTGTGGACCCGTTGCAGCACCCTTCTGCCAAAGGAGGCCTCGGCTGATGCAAACACATCTATTTTATAATGCCTAATGAAAGGCGATGGAGAGGCCCAGGTTGCGGCACGACAGATGTCAGTGATTGGTGCCTGCCTGGCCCATGCTGCAGATGTTGCGGCGCTCCTTGTTGAATGAGCTGTTATGCCCCTGGGCACCTGAAGTGCTTGAGTCTGATACATTTTTGCAATTACGGCCTGTAGCCAACGGCCTATTGTGGAGGATGAGACCTTGCATCCCTGATTGTTGGGCTGAAAAGACACAAGCCTCCGTTTTTCTAAAAGAGGCTGTGCGGTGAATATATATTTGTAACGCTCGTCTCACGTCCAGCCGATGCCACTGTCGTTCCAGCCCTTGGGATGGCCTGGGACAAAAATTAGGAAGTATCAGTTCTTGTGCCCTGTAAAAGGCTGAATTAACTTTGGGTATAAATGTAAGATCGGGACGAAGGACAACCCTGTCGGAATGGAAGATGCAAAGATCTTGCCTGATCGACAAGGCTGCCAGTTCTGAAATACGACGAGCGGAAGTGATCGCTACAAGAAAAAATACTTTATATGTCAGAAATTGGAGACTTGACGATTGCAAGGGCTCGAAAGGGCACTTAGTGAGTGCAAGAAGGACCTTGTTAAGGTCCCAAGTGGATAACGGTGAACCGTTGGCGGGAGTACGTTTGTGGCTCCTCGAAGGAAACACTGTATGCGTGGATGATGGGAAAGGGATAGGAGACCTTCATAAGTGATGACTGACGCCAAGGCCGCCACTTGTCTTTTCAACGTATTAGGTGATAATCCCTTGTCAAGCCCATCTTGTAAGAACTCTAGGATCTGCGCCACAGATGGAGAAATGGGATCAATTTGAGACTTAGTACACCATTTGTAGACACTGGACCACGTGGCATTGTAGATGCGAGTTGTTGAGGGGCGTCTGGCAGCTTGGATAGTGGCGATAACTCTGTTGGAAAACTTTTTGCTCTTCAGACGACTCCGCTCAACCTCCAGATGGTCAGGGTCCGCTCAACCTCCATTGAGGGTCCGGATGTTGCAGGGGTCCTTGGGTTAACAAGACCCTGTCTGGCGGAATTCTCCATGGTGGTGATACAGATAGACTGTGAAGGTCTGCAAACCACGACCACGTCTGGGCCAATAGAGAGCTACTAGAAGCAGTTCCGCCCTCTCGTTGAGCAGCTTCTGGATGACCCTGGGGATCAGTGGAAGGGGCGGGAATGCATACAGAAGCCCCAGGAGCCAACGGCAACGGAGCGCATTGAAATTCTCCGCTCCTTGTGAGGGGTATCTGGAAAGAAATCTCAGGAGCTGAGCATTGAGGGGGGAAGCGAACAGGTCTACTACTGGCTGCCCAAATGTCCTGACCGCCTCTTGAAAGAGGGTCAGATGGAGGCGCCACTCCGATGGATCTATCGTGGCCCTGCTTAGCCAATCTGCCTGCATATTCGACAGTCCTGAAATGTGTTCTGCTCTGATGGAAATCAGGTTGCTCTCTGCCCAATGACACAAATGCTCCGCTTCTCGCATGAGGTGTTTTGACTGAGTGCCCCCGTTTGTTTATGTGAGCTTTCGCAGTTACATTGTCGGTCAATATTAATGTGTTGGTTGCGTACCTGTGGAAGGAAGCTGCGGAGAGCCAGGTGTACTGCTCGAAGCTCCAGCCAGTTTATGCTGCGCGATCATTCTATGGAGGACCAGCGGCCTTGGGCTATGAGCGATTGAAAGTGAGCTCCCCATCCAATCAGGCTGGCATCGGTGGTGATGGTAAGTCTGTGGGGCTCTTTGAATAGGCAACCCTTGTTTATGGTTGGTCTGGTCCACCAGAGGAGAGATATGAGGACCTGTGATGGAACTTTGACCTTGTATTTGGAGTTGCTTCGGCTGGATCGCTGGTACGGGAACAGGAACCACTGGAGGGATCTAGTGTGGAGCTGGGCCCAAGGAATAATAGATATACATGAGATCATCTTGCCTAACAATTTTGATAAATCAGCTAGGGACACCCTCCTGAGAATCCTGACCTCCTTAACTAATTGATGAATGCTGTTTTGTCTATCTGGTGACAGGAAAACTTTGCCCTCCACTGTATCTATGACTGCCCCCAGATGGATTCATCGAGTCGAAGGCGTTAAATGACTCTTTTCCCAATTGATTGAGAACCCGTGTAGTTGTAAGAAATGTAATGTGGTCTGAACAGAAGGTGACAGAATTAAGATATCATCGAGGTAACACTGCAGTCATATGGGGACACCCCGGAGATGAGCAGCGAGGGCTGTGAGGACCTTTGTGAAGGTCCTGGGGGCAGAGGCTAGTCCGAAGGGAAGAGCCACATATTCAAAATGGAGATTATTATAACAGAATCTTAAAAATTTATAGTGGGATGGCTGAATTGGAATATGTAAGTATGCCTCCATCAGATCTATAGATGTAAGGACGTCACCTTTTCTGATACCAAGTAAGATAGATTGTAGGGTGTGCATTTTAAATTTGCGATATACTAAAAATTGATTAAGGCGTTTCAAATCCAAGATTGCTCTCCACCCCCCTGAACTTTTGGGAACAACAAAAAGATGTGAATAGAAACCTCGCCCTCGTTGATTGGTAGCTACTGGTTGGATGGCTTGTATGTCCAGTAAGTGCTGAATAGCTGTTTCCATAAGATCTCGTTTAACCGGATCTCTGGAAAGAGGGCACGGCATAAAGAAGTCTGGGGGAGCGGATTGAAACTCCAGCGCAAGGCCGAATCTGATCGTGTCTCTGACCCAGGAATCAGACGCTGAGGAGTCCCATTGGTCCGCGAATAATTTAAGGCGGCTGCCAATGGGAGGCGGGTCCATGGGATTATCTTGGATGCCGGAAAAATCTATTTCCCGCTCCTCGGAAGGATTTCTTGGGTTGGCCACCCCTTCTGTTCCTATCCCCAAAGTCTGACCTCTCTGGCTGTTGCCCTGGTCGGAAAGGTGGGGATTTCTGGTATCTGGTTGACAACAGTCCCTGATAAAAGGGCCAAAAGGATCCCCTCCGAAAAGACTGAGGGTTTCTAGGGTCTGACCTCCGAAAAAGGGAGGGTAAAATTTTATTTTTATTTTGAGTCTCGATGAGTAGCAGATCGAGGAAAGGGCCAAAACAGTCTGTCTCCCGCTAGAGGAGATGAAGCGAGCTTGCATTTATGTTTAATGTTCGCTTGCCAGTTCTTTAACCATAGCAAGCGTCGTGCTGTGACATGTGAAGTGATGGCTCTGGCTAAAAACTTAACTGCATGAAAGGTTGCGTCAGCTGAGAATTCGGTGGCTGCTGTCAGCTTTGCAATGTCTTGGTGTGTTTAGTATTGGTATTGGGACATGCTTCCATAATAGCCGGAGCCATCTGAGGGAAGAACGGGTAAAGAAGGAAGCGGCTGTGGCTGCTCTGATGGCCCAAGCGTCAGACTGATGGGCCCTGCGTAGGGCTAGCTCGGCCCGTTTGTCCTCCGGCTTTAATGCCTTCAGTGCCTCACTGGGAATGGAGGACGAGGACGCTAATCCCACAGTGGGTTCATCTATACTCATCTATACTCATCTATACTCAGGAGTATTCAACAATTTTAAGAAATCTGGGGCCAAATTAAAGAATTTCCTGTCGTAACCAGTGGGGGCCGGGTACACTGCTGCAGAAGCCCATTGTTTCTGTACCAGGTCTGCAAACATGTGGGGGACTGGAATCACGTCTGCCTCAACAACAGGTTGAGTGAAAATGAGATCCTCTGGTCCCTCATCTGATGGAGTTGGAGTGGTAGAAGGGGCCGGCTTGTCCAGTTGCGCAGTATTTTTGGCCTTGAACAATAGAGATTTGAAAAGTTGTGGCCGGAACAAGCCTGTAAATACAGGTTGGTCGGGAGCGAGGCCCTCAGACATCCCCCTTTCTAAGGGGTCTGTTTCCGACATGGCCGGGTCAGTATTATGCCTTGATTCTGATTCACTCTGGTCCATGTGTTCAAAGTGTTCCATCTCTTCCGCCGCCTCCTCCTGCTCCTCCTCCTGCGGCTCCTGTAGGAGCATACCCCCTTGACACTATACCTGGGTATAGCGTAGCTCTGACCTGGCCAATGACCGAACTGATTGCGAATCATACTCAGCGGGTGCGGGATGATCCCTGATCAGAACCGCATGTTGCAGGCCTGATGCAATTCCCTGACTGATAGCCATCTCCATCCAGGTCTTCATTCACTCTGGCACATACTCTGGAAGAGATTGGTCCTGTCGAAGACCAGCAGCCGTTGGTGTGAACGTCACTTCGGGTATTCTTCGCATGGTTGGTGATTGAGCTGACTGGACCTGTTGACTCAGGGGAGCCATGCTGCGCCTGGATAAGAGGGAGAGATCTAGGGGGGTAGGAGGGAGGAAAGAGGAGGACGGCTCTGGACTGTGTGGTGAAAAGGCTTGAGAGGTCCTATGTGCCTCCCGTGTGCATTTATCTATTTGTTTTTCCAGAGCCTTGTGGCGCCTATTGGCATCCTTTTCTGATGCTTTAGAAGTCCCTTTTTTTTGCTTAGGATTGTGTTGAGATTTGGACTTGTCCCTTGAAGTTGAGGAGTGTGAACCACTACCCCCGCCATTGTGACTATGGAAGGACCAGTACGCTCGTTATTTAATGCTATATTGTGTAGGCGGTTGGCGCACCCAGGGACCTGGCCAAGAAATGGACAGGGTGCCCTGAAATCAAATCCCCCGTACTTTCTTTTTATTATTTGTTTTTTTAAAAAATATGGATATCTGCTTCAAAATTGAGTCGTATCTCAACAATTCATTTATTATTGTTATGAAGTTGCCAGTATTATTATATTGGTGTGATTAATATTATCAGAGCATATGTGCAAATATATATCAAATTTGGATGTCCCAATCAGCCAAATTGAGAACGCCTAGCAGGCCAAATAATCACTTACAGGCCTTCAACAACTTCCCTGCACAGGTGGACGCTGGCCTAGGTGCTCACTGTTGTGCCGCTGGATAGGGAAAACTGTGAGCGTTGAGCCAACAACACGAAATAACAAAAACCTCGAATATGTTAAAAACGAGGTTGTAATGATTCCTCGGGGTATTTTGTGGGGAAAAAAACCCCTTCAATCTGGAATAAGGATTACCTCACACAGTCTTCTGAATTAGCACTCAACGCGGCCACGCGGTCCCTTGACAGTAAAAAAACAAAAAAATGGCGACCGGATGTTATTTGTGGCGCGCGCGCCAGCAGCATTCTCCCACCAAGAAAAAGAGATAAGTTCCAACAGTCTTCCCTTAGGGCTAAACCAGCGGGGAGGGGTGAAATAATGAGGCGATTACACCTCCACCCCTAAACGGCATTCTTGGGGGAAAAGAGAAACAGTGATACGACTCAGAAAGGAACGAGAGAAAAAAAGCCCCGCCGTTTAAATATTAAAGTGGCTCGGCAATCGTAATGGCAAGGGTAAGGCTAGCGGTTGTGGGGAGCGAAATGCGTGCGAAGCCGGCCTGCGCTTAGGAGCGCTTCCTGGTTATGCGATCCCCAATGGCCAGATGGCAAAGGCAGCGTCGGTAAGAAAAGAACAATTGACTACCTGTCAAACCTTAAAGAGAATTCTCCTGTTTCGGCCAAGGAGTAACAAAAAAGCACTGCCTATCTCACGCAAGGCTGAGCCAAAACTGGGGAACGCTGGGGAGGAGTCCTGTGGAGGAGGAGGAGCGTTCCGCAAATTAAGCCCAGCCAAGATGAGCAGAGATTGAAGCACCTCCCACTACTGGATGCTCTGAACAGCTCGTGGGAGAACTGCTGTCTTAAATCAATCAACTCAGATTGCTAGATAATTCTGCCAACTGAACAAGTAGCGGCTTGTGCTATTCATTAAACCTTTCAAATGTAATGCGGTTTGCTTTTTAATTTAATTCATTGAATCCCGTGCAGATGATTCAAACTCCAAGATTTGCTGAAGCACATTCATACAGAGGCCTACATGATTAGGTTTTCTGCATTCAGAAGACCACAATTGGGAATGGGGAAGAGAAAAAAAATGGCATTGCCAGGAAGCAATTGTAGACACGGTCTCACAGCTGCTTCTTGTACAATTTACTCTTTTGGGTAAGAGGCAAGTGCAAAGAACTACCACAAATGCTAAAAATTAAAAATAAAATTTAGATAGCATGGATAGGTATGTAAAAATGAAAACGGTTAATGGGACATCCTAATAAGAAATGAAGGATTTTACCTACTTGATAATGTTATCTGTTATGACAATCCGTCCCGCTCCAGGAATCAACGGGGTGGCTTGCTTTAGGTCTAAGTCTTAAATTAAAAAAACAACAGTAATCAATTGTAAAAACAACAAGCAAGCAATTGTGTTTTTATATTAATTCCTTAATCAACCTCAGGGCATCATAGTTACCTTTGTCTTGTACTAGCATGGTTCGTTGATATTTCCCTGTGTTTAGTTCCTTCAGAACTTGCATTAATTCTGTAATTCGAGCTGTGAAGCTAAAGGTTATAAATCTATTAAACTGACAGACTTCAAGAATTTTTCTTCAAAACTGAATGTTCATCAAAAATAAATGAAATCAACAGTTTAAAATGGAAAGCAAAAATATTACATATCACGAGAGCATATTATAATTATTTAGAAACTACTTTTTTCTTTTAAAAAAAATGTATTGTAGAAAAAACATTTATTTGACATACATTTAAAACAGACAAATCAATGTATGTATGTATGTATGTATGTATGTATGTATGTATGTATTTATGTATGATATTCAGCTTTGTTAGGGTATTTTCCCATGTCATTATAGTTGTGCTTTTAAAGTTGTAGCAACGTTTCGGCAGAATCTCATCTGCCATCATCAGGTTTCTGTATTGTGTTCATCTGTGAGTCAGACTTTTACAGTTGTTTCAGTTTTAAATTTGGGGCTAGCCTACTGCTGTACCAGAATGTTTTTTTCTTCATCCTGATTGGTTGGGAGTCTTGGTCTGTGTTTATTGGTCTTGGAGTTTGCTGTGTTCTGCTTGATTGGTGTTTCTAATATCTTCTGTCTGTTTTGTGGCTTTCTTTGTCTTGGTTGGCTGGCAACATTGTGTTCCTGTATTGGAGGCTTTTAGTGCAGCTTGGCTCCGAGTAAATGGACAGCTATCATTTGTTAGGAAGTTAGGTTTCATTTGGGTGCCTGGTTGGGGTGTGTTTGAGCTGGAGGTATCAGGGGGGATCTGTTTGTGCCCAGGTGTTTGCCTGGCTTGTGGTGTGGAGATTTTTTTGTTTGTGAGTGCAGGCTTCCAAATAATTGACAGTCTGGTGGAATCATCTCTTCTATTCATGCTTTCAGGTCTTTTTTCAATCTCTATGGCTTCTCTGATAATTCTGTGGCTGGGGTTTTCTATAGTGGTTAGGGTTTTGGTGCCATTGAAGTTGATGCTATGACCTGTGGCTTTCATGTGTTGGACTAGTAAGGAAGTGTGTTCCAGCTTTTTTACTGCATTTTTGTGTTCATCCAGGCGGGTACTTATTCTTCTATTGATCTGTCCAATGTATGTGGCCAGGCATGATGCACAGGGGACTTCATATATGCCTTGGTTTTCCAGGTCAATTTTATCTTTGGGGTTTCTAAGGATGGCTGCTATTTTTCTGTCTGTTTTGAAGGTAGTCTTGATGTGATTCTGTCTTCAAAACAGACAGAAAAATAGCAGACCAAGACTCCCAACCAATCAGGATGAAGAAAAAACCATTCTGGAAGGCCAAATCCTCCTTTTTTCTTGGCATCCTGTAATAATTTATATTTCACTCTGGGTTTTTTCCTCTGCCATATAAATTTAGATATACATTTGTTTAATTCTACAAAAAAATTCTTTTCCAATTTGACTGGCACTGTCTGAAACAAGAAAACAGTTTTGGCAAAATATTCATTTTTACTATCGAAATACGTCCCAATAGTGATAACTGCAATTTGGCCCAATTATCTAAATCTTTAACTATTTGCGTTATTAACTTATCATAGTTATCTTTTTTAATCGACAAACATCTAGCAGTCAACCAGATCCCTAAGTATTTTATTTTATTTACCACCTGCATACCTAATTTATTTGCTACCTAATTTATTTGCTAGTTCTTCCTTCTGCTTTGTAGTTTTTTGTTAACACTTTTGTTTTTTCTTTGTTAATTTTTAACCCTGCCACCTTTCCATATTCTTCTATTTCTCTTAGTAGTATAGGGCTCACTTCTAAGGGTTCTTCTAATATAAATGCCATATCATTGGCGAATGCCTGGAGTTTATATTCCTCTTTTTTAATTTTTAGTCCTCTAATCTCTTGTTTTTGCCTAATTTGTACTAAGAGAGTCTCTTCTGCCAATATATACAATAGAGGAGCTAGGGGGCAGCCTTGTCTTACTCTCTTATTTATCTTTATGGTATCTGTATTTTCCCCATTTATTAATATTTTTGCAGTTTGCATGTTATAAATTGTCTTAATAAATCCTATAAAATTTTCACCAAATTTTATGCCTATCAGTTGTTTAATAAGGAAATTCCAATTCAGGTTGTCAAATGCCTTCTGGGCGTCTAAAAATATCAATGCCATTGTCTTGGTTGAGTATACTTCATAATATTCTAATATATCCATAATGGTTCTTGTATTTGTTTTTATTTGCCTATGGGGGAGGAAGCCATTGTGATCAATGTGGATAATTCTACTTAATACTCTCTTTAATCTTTCTGCCAATATTGTAGCCATTATTTTGTAATCTACATTTAAAAGTGATATTGGTCTATAGTTTTGAATTTTTTGTGGGTCTGATTGTTCTTTATAAATAAGGGTAATATATGCTTCCAACCATGATTTAGGCATGTTAGCATTCTCCAGGGCTTCATTGTACAAGTCCACCAATATCTCCTCTATTGTTTCTTGGAATTCCTTATAGAATTCCGAAAGAATTCCATCTGGGCCAGGAGTCTTATTTGCTTTTTGTGTTCCAATTGCCTTCCTAATTTCTTCTATAGATATTTTATTATTCAAATTTTGTTTCTCTTCATCAGTATTTTCGGGCAAGTTTTTTTCATTCAAGTATTGATCAATAGATTCTTCTGGTATTTCTTCCTGTTTATACAATTTCATAAAAAACTCCTTAGCAATTTTTTTCTTTTCTTGGGTCTGTGTGCATAATTTCCCTTCCTGATCTTGGAGAGCTACGATCATTCTCTTTTCTTGTTCTTTTTTAATTTTATGGGCTAACCACCTCCCCGGCTTATTTGCATTTTCAAAATAATTTTGTTTTGCTAATTTAATTTTTCGATTTAGATTTATCTTATGTTTTACCAGATCAATTTCTTTCTTAATGTTTGAATTGTTTGGGTCCTTTTGTCTACTTGTTTCCAAATCTTTCAGTTTCTCCCTCCATATGTTTTGTTGCTGTCTTTTTTCTTTACTCTTTTTAATACTGTAAGCAATAGTTAAATGAAATCAACAGTTTAAAATGGAAATCAAAAATATTACATATCATGAGAGCATATTATAATTATTTAGAAACTACTTTTTTCTATTAAATAATGGTCCAAGCTTTGTTAAAATACTTTATATTTTATATTTCAAAACAATCAAATTAATCTCAATTATCTCATAATTAGAAATGAATACAAGGAGGATAAAATAAATTTATTTTATGAATGAAAATAGGATTACACTTATTGGTCAATCTTATTGTTGGGGAAACTGCTGGCCAGGCTAGAAGCAGGAGTCAAGTGAGGATCTAGCTTAGAGTTCTTGCAAAGCCAAGCTTGACCTCCTCCTTCAAGATCCATAAAGCCGTATCTGGCTGTTTCTGAGGAAGGCGAGCAGTCTGGGCAGATTCTTATAGCACAGGTAGAAGTCAATAAAATTGTTTACTTCAACTATTTATGGGTGGCTCTAGTTGCTTGTACTTGACACTTACCCAGCCAATCGAGTCATTTCACGGCCAGCTAGAACTATTCTGCCAAGGGCCTGAGACATTCTCAGCAGCATTCTTCCACTTTGGTAGTAATCCTTAAAACAATGAAATATAGGGTTTTTTTCTCTCAAAAAACAAACAAGCAATATGTGTGTCATTTATTACAATCACTGCAGCAAATATATTACTCACCTCCAAAAGTTCAGCATGGGTGCTATTCTGATGACGAGGATGAGACAAGTTTAGAAATGGACGGCTAACAACCAAATAACCAACTACGGTTGCCAGATCTATAACATTTGAAGAAAAAAAAAGTATTTCTAAGTCCATGTCATTATTTTAAATATGGACTGACCCAACATTTGGACAGCAATTTCATGAAACACTGTTTTATTCTTTTCAGTTTAATATAGGTAGTCCTTGTTTAGCAACCACAATTAGGAACCAGCGAGTCCGGGTTGCTAAGTGGGGAAAATTGTGTGACCACAACTGGGATTTCAAGCTTGAAATTGACAATGAAACTGAAAAGGCTGATCAGTTTTACTTTGCCTCCTAACCATTCCCCAGACATTTGGAATGCTCACTCCAGCACAAAGGAATTCATATTTATATTTATATTCATTGGAGAGGAAGGGAGTGCAAGGCTGTATAGGAACCCTTGCTTAATGACAATTGGACCCAGAATTTTGGTCGTAAATCATTGCAGCCATTAAGTAGGTGCCCATGTAACCTGACTCAATTTTAGAACCATTTTACAATGATCGTAAAGTAAGCCACAACGGTCATTAACCAAATCACATGATCATTAAGCGAATCGAGAGATTAAGCAAATCCAGCATATGCAATGGGTGGGTTTTGCCTTTTTCTGCTGGAAAATGTCAAGCTGGCCAGGTCTCTCAGGCCATGCCCAGTCGGCTCTGACCACTCCGGTCCCTCCCCTCCCTCCCAGCCTCTGGAGGACAACCACAATGTTGATCTGGCCCTCAATGAAATCAAGTTTGATGCCCCTGGTCTAGGGTCAACAAAATGAGGAGAAAACTCTGTGCTATAAGACAGAGTTTTTCCTTTCCTTCTGCCCAACATTGGGGAAACTTCTTAAATGCTACAGGAATCAGAAGGGAGAGGCTGCTATTTAAAAATAAGAAAGTAGATACTGGCACTATTGAATTCTACATGGCAAAAAGTCTGTTTTATGGAAAGTACCATTAAGTTCTATATCAAGAGAGAAGGAAGGAAGGAAGGAAGGAAGGAAGGAAGGAAGGAAGGAAGGAAGGAAGGAAGGAAGGAAGGAAGGAAGGAAGGAAGGAAGGAAGGAGGGAGGGAGGGAGGGAGGGAGGGAGGGAGGGAGGGAGGGAAGGGAGACTTACATTTAGCAATAATGGTGTCTATAAAGCCCATTGTAAACCGGAACAAAATGAAATTGTGCAGGTGCTCTACCTAGGGCAATAAAAAATGGGAAAGTTATGTTAATATATTTTATACATGGTATTTAAATGATGGATTAAAAATAGATTGTGTCTCAGTCTTTCTTAGGATGTATTTATTTTATTTGGAAACAAAAAAGAAAAATGTTGCATTCTACAGGAAGGAAATACTTATCCAAAAATTGAAAATGTATAAGTAGCAGGCTACTTTTGGCAATCTTTTTTTTTTTTTTAAATGGTACTGTCTTTCATAAGTTCCAATTTTCAGAAAACATATTGCTGATTTTATTGCTATAGTACATTTTAAAAATTGTAATAATTTCAAGATAACCTTTTCATTCACCATTTAATCAAATTTATATATTTTTATATTAGATGTCCATGGATGAGGGAATCATGAGCCTTTTGAAGCAATTACTGTGTATCGTTGAGCGTTCCCAAAAATAAATTTTTTAAAAATGATCAAAACAATCTCAAGATATCTCATGCAAGAATAGTAATCTTATGAAATTTGGTTCATTTTGTGTAATTTAACTGCATATGCCTCTCAGTTGGTATCGTGCAGGCAATAAATAGCACATTGGCTTACAAAGTAGTCTCTAATTAAAGATCTTAGCTTGCATAGAATAGCATGAGCTTGCTTAAGTAAAACAGGACTTTAGTTGATTTGGTGCCAAATCCTGTATGAAAAAGTTTCAGAAGATATAATAATCTCCCATTTAGATGAACAGAAAGTGGATATAAGGAAAAAGAATGAGAAAATTGTTTGGGAAAGAGTGAAATGGTGTATGCTACAAAATACCACAAAAATATGTGGAGTTATGAGAAGTCTGTGAAAAAAATACTTGGTGGAATGTTGATAAAAATGCTACAGGTGAGCAAAAAATCATTCGACAGCAGCATGAGGACCAGAAAAAAAATTGTATATGTGGATGTGTATGCTACACAGAATGTAGTCAAAGACTAAAAAAATAGTTAAGATTAAAAATGGCAAAGAAAATGCAGAACAATTTTGAAATATACATGCACGTATATATGTCTTAAAAAAGAATTACAGAAGCTGTATTCAATATGTGGTTTACTTATGTTGACAACTCCCAAGAATAAAATATGCAAATAGGTAAAGAAGGATCTTGGAATGTCACATCCGTCAAGGAAACCTGTGGCACATTAGAAATTAAACTTGAATTGTGATATGAATTTTCAGAGGCAAAAGTCTGCAACGTGAAATAGGTTTTTGCCTTTTAAACTTCATACATCAAATTTATTAAGCTTTAACAATAAGATTTGTTTTGCATCTCAGACAGGGCTTCAACCTGCTCACAACTAAAAAAGTGAAAATATATTTATAATGCAATATGGGAAACTAAAAAAGTGTATTAATGGTGAGGGGAAAAAAAGACTTTGGTGCTTGTAAACGGTACTTGTAAAAGTCAAATACATTTTTTTTTAAAAAAAAAAGTCCACATCCAGGATCAACAAAGCTCATTTGTTCTGAAGTCACTGGGTCTAAAGGGCATTTTAAATCAGACTTAAGGAAAAATTAAAGATATAAAGGCTGAGAGGGGAAGAAGATAATTAAGCAAGTTTGGCAGTATTTTTGGAGAGTGGATATAATCAAATTGAATCAAATCAAATTGAAGGAGACAAAATCCTTACTACAACTAAAGCATTCAGAGGGCCAATTTATAGAAAAGGCCAATATGCTACAATCAAGTCCCCTCCTTTTTATCTATATCTTTTGGATTTGCTTTCAGAAAAAATAATAGATTCTTTCACCTTGATTGCAACCAATCAAGACAAACAGAGACTTCAACAGATAATTAGAACTGCAGAAAAAAAAAATGCTACCAATCTGCCTTCCGTTGAGGACCGGTATATTGCATGAGCCAGAAAGAGGGCTGTAAAAATATCTACAGACCCCTCACATCCTGGACATAAACAGTTTCAACTTCTACCCTCAACGCGACTTTAGGGCACTGCACGCCAGAATAACTAGACACAAGGACATTTTCCCCCTATGTCATCACTCTGCTAAACAATTAATTCCCACAATTCTGTCAAACTATCTAAAAAGGCAGTATTACCATCATTATTCTCATCTTCCCTATTACCTATCTCCTTAACTTCTTATGAATATAATTTTGTTGCTTGTATCTTACGATTTATATTGTTTACTTAGTATCCTAAATATGATTTATGTTGATTGCTTATTTAATATCCATGACTATCACTAAGTATTGTATCTAATGTTTTATGATGAATGTATTTTACAATGACTATATTAATGATCTATCACTATTGTTGTATGTACATTGAGAGCTTACATACCAAAAACAAATTCCTCATGTGTCACACTTGGCCAATAAAGAATTCTATAATTCTATTGTTTTTCACTTTTCATTAAGTCATTGTCTCATGCAGATATCCCTCTAGCATAGGCACCTTTCGTAATCTTTAACATCACTGTGCCAAATGTTATGGATTATTTATATTACCAAATGGTTTGACACTAACTTACCAGTTTGTGAAAAGCTTTGTGAATTGTCTGTTTTTCCCTTTGATTCCCATTATAAAATGCAATTTCCTCACTGTAGAAAAAAAAAAAAAGGTCTAATCAGCACATATTTGCAAGCAAGATCAAGCTATGCAGCAGGAGAATGAGGTGGGATTGTCCACAGGTGATAAAAATGTGTAATGGCACCTGCCGTTTCAGACAACTGGTTGGAAGTCATAATTTTAAATGCTCCCTCACTCTCTTTCCCTGCTTACTACACGTTTTAATCCTGCCCTGCAACACAGAATCACATTGGCTGTTTCAGCATTTCATGATTTTCAATCTCCCACATGTCTGGACCAGACCCTGAAACTAGTCTTACAACTAGTGAAAGCTTGCTGTAATAACAAAATTAGCAAAATGTTCTTGTTCAAATGACCAAGCAGAATAACTCAGGGTGCATGCATTCTTAAATTCTTAATTACAGCCATACCCTTGATTCTCTAATAGAATTACCAATAACTACTCCCGATTTTCACTGCTTTTGCATTAAAGTTCACATTAAGTTCATATCACATCACTACTAACTTCAACTTTTTTTTAATAAAATGGGTATTTTAAGAAGTTGTTTTTTAAGAAAAGAAGTCAACTATCTTAGGATGCGCTTCCTACAAAAACTGAATTACCCTAAAACAAATTACAACAAATCAAACATATACATCTTACTCATTCAGTTTTCAGATGAAAATTCTTTGTTTTCATGTTATGCCAACCAATATAGACAGGTTTAACATGAAACATTTTGATTTTTTAAAAATAAATAACAACATAAAAGACTTGATTTAGCCATCTCATACCTGTTTGTAATGAGCCGTGAATTGACGTATCTATACTCGCCTTCGTATTTTTGTTCTGTAACCGTCATCTTACCAATAGGTCTTCTTAAGCGTGTAAGGAAAAAGCCTGAAAAAAGCAAGTAGGCCATCATGGAAGAAGGGCCCTGAAAATATCAACGAGTAAAATAAGACACAACTTCCAGAATAAATCTGTTAACAATATTTTCTTTTTCAAAAAGAATGCATCTAGCAATCCATCTGTGCAGAGGCTGGTTACAAGGAAAAGTATCACTTGACTACAGGTTAGAAGTTACTTCCAACTGCAGAAAAATGTAATCAATCTCAAAGTAAGACCTGCCAATTCTGAAATTAAATAACATTTAATTATTTTTATAAATGACAGCAGGTTCCAAATATTTGCTTCTGAGTAAATGCTTATAGGATATCGTATACGTCAAGGGCTGATCTATGATAGAAACCTTTTCTGAAAGATTAACTTATTAATACATCAATTTCTATTACAAAAAATGTGTGCAGGGATGTGGGCATGCATGTCTGTATATGTTTAACTCTGTGTTGACTCCTGTTGACTGCCTGGATAAGGCCTTGCAATTTTTTCTTGCAAGATTTCAGAAGTGGATTGCCATTGCCTATAGATCTCAGAGAGCATGACTGGCTCAAGATCACCCAGCCGCTTTCATGCGCAAAGTGGGACTAGAAATCACACTCTTCAGATTTTTAGTCTGATACCTTAACCACTACAGCAAACTGGCTCTCTACAAGAATGTTAATGTATGTAAAATTCTTAAAAGTCTGAATAACCTATTACATTATCAAGGCATTGTTAAAAGAATACCCCGCATTATATTTGTTTATAGAGGATACAGCACACATTTGACAGATTATAATAAAATGGTTGAAAATTTCTAAATTTCTTATCATTTTAGTTCCAAATACTTCTCAATATTACATTATAGAAACTTCTCAATAATTCATCTCTCCTATTGAATAGTATATAATTCATATTTAAAGTGCATAAATAAAAATACAATTTTACCTGTGCTCCTATTGCACTTGTTAGTTTGAAGATGTATAGAACAATATCCAAAAATGGCTGCAAAATAAGATTTAATGGTAAATATTGGTTATGGGAGAAAGCATGCAGCGTTAATTTTTATTTAAAAGGACACCTTTAAAAAGATGTCGGTTTTTTCAAATAAATATAGCTAAAATGTCTCTTTATAACTTAGTCTCTCAAAGATTATGTGAATGTTCTGATTCACTTTTAAAAAACAAAAAATCTGTATTTAAAAATATTCCTATAATAGAAGTCAGTTTCTAAATAGTTTTTGCTTTCTCTACTGTTTAAGAGTTATTTAAATACAAGAAAAATCTTTAATTCAGCAGTTTTTCAGTTTCATGCTGAGAACGAATATTTAACTTGCTACTATGTAAATAATATTTCAACATGCAGATGACAACATAATTGCTTTTTTTCTTCGCACTTACCTTGCTGAGGTTTGAATATAGGTCCACTACACTGTTACAAAATTTTTCGACGTCTTGTGTAAGCAGCTGATCAGGATTGCCTATTCTGTTATCCAGATTGCCCATTTTGTAGAATGTGTAACTCCTGAAATGTCAGGAAATCACATTATATAATCAAAATATAACACAATAGTTTTACTAAATGATTATCTACATTTATATTTATTTATTAAAATTGTTGTTCTCCCTCCCTGCAAGGCGACTCTGGGCTGTTTATAAGATGAAAAGAAATAAAACTATACATATACTTCTATACATGTGTGGATGGATGGAGGGAGGGAGGGAGGGAGGGAGGGAAAGGGAGAGAGAGAGAGAGAGGGAGAGAGAGAGGGAGAGAGAGAGAGAGAGAGAGAGAGATTATAATTAAAATTATCATTAAAAGATGGAGAGGAAAAAAATAAGAACTGCAGGGGTGAGGTGGGATCTGTTACGAGTCCATCAACCACCTCCACTGTGACACTGCCCATTGGAATGAGGTAGTCCCTCAGGTAACCTGGATCCATGCCACAAAGGGCTTTAAAGATGATAACCAACACCTTGAATTGCACCGGAAGCAAATTGGTAGCCAGTGTAACTCGTGGTTCAGCAGTGTGACATGGGCAACTCTAGGGTCCCTAAAGCCACACTCTGTATAAGATGTAGTGTCCGAATGCTCTTCAGGGCAGACCCATGTACAGCACATGCAATAGGCCAGATGTGAGATGACAAGGATTTGAATGACTGACTGCAGGGGCTCCTGAACCAGGAAAGGCTACAACTGGCGCACAACCCGAAGTTGTACAAAGGCTGCCCTAGCCTTGACTGCCACCTGCTCATGAATCCAGGAGAAACCCCAAATTGCGAACCAGGTCTGTGTGGGATAATGCCCCCCATCCAAACTAAAGATGTCAAAGTCCCAGATCTTAAAGCTCCACACTCCCAAAGCCATTCAGTCTTATCAGGGTTCAATCAAGGTCTGTTGTCCCTCATCCAGAACTCGAAAGCCTCCCAGGCACCTTGAAAGGGCAGAAATCGCATCACTCGGGTCACCAGGGGTGGAGATGTAGATAACTCAAAGTACCGACGATACCTCAGCCCATGGTGACAAATGATCCTACTTGGTGGCTTCATGTAGAACGAGAGGCAAGAACCCTGCAGCAGGCCACAGACTGTGGCCTGGAACTCTCACTCCCTATCAATACCGATTGGGACCTGATCTTGGATAAAGGAGCCCAACCAGCACAAGACTCCATAGCTGGCCCAAAAGGATATTATGATCGATGGTATCGAAGGTTGCTGAGAGATGAAGGAGAGCAAGGATGACTATACTACCCCCATCCTACTCTTGTCAGAGATCATCCACAAGTGCAACCAGGGCTGTTTCTGTCCCTTAACCAGGCCTAAATCCTGACTGAAAGGGATCCAGATAATCTATTTCATCCAGGATCCTCTGAAGCTGCCAAACAACTATCTTTTCTACCACCTTCCCCTAAGAAGGGAAGAAATGGACAACAAATTATCTAGGCAGTGGGATCTTGCAAAGATCATGCAAGGAGGCAAGGTGAACCGGTGCCTTCTTATACATTAATTTATATATTACAATTTATATTAACTTTAGAGTTTATTTAATTTTAATCTAATTTAATGTTAAAAACTAAACAAAAAATATTACTTACTGTAGGTATTGCTCATAAAGATACTTGGTAAGCCGGACACGGAAACACAATTTAAGTTCATTTAGTCCGTATTTCAAGAAGTTATTCACTAGGGAAATCTATAAGTAAGAACATATCAGTAAGAACACATAATCCAATCTGCTGAAAGCCCACCACCACTTTAGATCCCAACAGATGGCAAACTAAAATCCAATTTAAGAATACAACCCACAAAGAATTCATCTGCAATCCTAGCAATGTTTATTTGGGAAATAAGCCCCAATAAACTGAATGCAATGTAAACCTGCATAGGATTGTGTTGTAATCCGTTTTTTAAAAAAACTTCATGAAGAAATATATGCTTAGATACAAAGCACCAAGAGGAAGCTTGAAATGTAGTAGTATTTGCTACTCTGTGAATTTTTTCGCCAGGTGGTGAGTTTCTCATGGCACAATATCACAATATACTGGGGATTATATAAATTACAGCATGTCGGTGAACAATCTTTTATCTGTAAGGATCACATATTGGGTACCACCAAAGAAATAGAAAGCAGCAACAGTGGAGTGGGCTTTCTCTTTCATATGTGTGAATCAGGACTTTCTAATTCTTTCTTTGATTTTGAAAACTTTTCATTTTTTCCCCTCATTTCTATGCTAGGATTTGTTCTGTTGGCTTTTCTACACACAAAAAAAGCTTTAACATGCTAATATGTTACTACAGGTCTCAATTATCTACAGCAGGGGTGTCAAACTCAAGGCCCATGGTGCTTAGTTCTGGCATGCAGGTCCACCCTGGAAACAGTGAAGGACTGGCCCGCAGTCCCTCTGCTAGTGAAAACAGAGCTCAGGAGGGCCGCACGTGACTCTTCCAAGCTCCGTTTTCACTGGCAGAGGGTTGCAGGAGGCTGTCCCAGCCAAAAACGGAGCTTGCGAGCCTATTTTTGCTGGCAAGTGCTCGGGCCACCACAGGTGCTTCCCCATGAGTGACGTCAAGTTGACGCCATGCCCCTCCTCACCACGACCCCCTCATTCTGTGGTCAAACATGATTCTGATGCTGCCCTCAATGAAATCAAGTTTGACACCCCATATCTACAGTAAGGCTTTCACCTACCTGAACTGGCCCATTTGATATGTTTTTCCTGGAAGAAGCTTCTGCATATTCTCCACTTTTATAAGTAAGGAGAATGGAGGACATGGGGTCCTACTTCTCTGGCTTTGTGAAATGATCTTCCCTTGGAAATGAGACTGACACCATCCTTCTTCACATTCTGAACTCTTCCCCAGAATGTATAGGGACTGGTAAAAGTGTTCGAATTTCCATTTCATTTAACCGTTGTGTTTCATGTTTATCTTATATTTTGGTTGCGCTATTATTTTCTCTATTATCTGCCTATCCCAAGCCCATGCCAAATCCAGTCTGAGCATCTGGCTGAAAGTGTGACAAACCATAATGATATTTTTTAATGTTTACGACTTTTATTTTAATGATATTTACTGTGGCTGTTTTATTGGCTGTATATTTTACTGCATTGCCACTAAAATTGTTCATACTTCCTATATGATGGGGGCTCATGATGAAAGGGGAAGTCTTTTCCTTTTCTTTATTACATTCTTATTTTTTCAGTTTTTAATATGTTTAATGTTCTGTTCTGCCCCTTTCTTTTCTTTTAGTTTGTATTAATTTTTATTGTAATCACAATTTTTATTAAAATTACTACATAGGAAAAGAGGAACTTGGATTATTTTTCTCATATCATATCCCTTCAACAGAAGGGAAAAGAATTGGCCAAGAACCAGTCTTGAACTCAGAGTTACTTTTGAATTGTATTAAGAGTATCGAACAATTATTTATACCATCAAGTTTAAATTCCTACAAATGGAATTCCTTGCTCTTACTTTGATGTAGAGCCCCAAAAATATTTTTTTTGAAAAATCCTTTCTTGTATAAAACACTTCCCCATCAGTCTGGAAGAGGAGCTGTTCCATTAATGAAGTGAGAAACTACCATTTTGTTAATGATAAGAAGAGAAAAAACACACCAAAATTGTATCTTATGCACTTTGATTCAAAACCAAAATGGAACAAGCAGTTTATCAATTTTTAAGTATGTTTTGCACTATTAAATACTAACTTTCCCTAAGCTTTTATTCTCTGGATATAGACTATTTTATTCCTCCTGTTTCATTGTGGTTGGAGTGACATTAAACAAATCTTTCACATTAAGATCAAGGGTGGGCAACTTGGAGCACTGCAAATAGTTTGGATGATAGTTTCCACAACATTGTGTCATGTTGTAGACCTAACTTCTGGAAGCCACTACAATATAGTGAGTGCATAATTGAAGTAGGAAAAGAAATAAATACCGCAAACGGCCAAATGTTATTTGAAAAGTTGTGACTGAATACCTATTCAGTTTACCCCAAAGAGGTCAAGAACAAAAAAGCACCACTTACAGCAG